>NC_048304.1:98180625-98275503 GCF_013100865.1 Trachemys scripta elegans | reverse complement strand
GTCTGGGAGGGAGGGGGAGCAGTGGCGCGCGAAACGGCCGCTCGGGATCTCCCCCTCCCTCCCAGGTTTGAGAGCCTGGGAGGGAGGGAGGGAGAGGGAGACTCCGAGTGGCCGCGGCGCGGGCGCCGCTTCTCCCCCTCCCTCCCTGGCTCCCAAGCCTGGGAGGGAGGGGGAGCAGCGGTGCGCGAAACGGCCGCTCGGGATCTCCCCCTCCCTCCGAGGTTTGAGAGCCTGGGAGGGAGGGGGAGACCCCGAGCCGCCGCGGCGCCCGAAACAGCTGATGCGCGTGCCGTGGCAGCAGCAGCGGAGGTGAGCTAGGGCGGCCGGGGCACATTTTTAGGGGCGGCATTCTGGCACTGGCCATGCCGCCCCTAAAAATGTGCCGCCCCAAGCACCAGCTTGTTTTGCTGGTGCCTAGAGCCGGCCCTGGTTGAGAGGGTTATGTTGTGCGATTTCAGGACTTTGCTATGTAGCTTTCCTAATAAATGAGAAGCTTTCTGTATCCTATTCACGATCTCTTTGTCAAGAGATCCATCATTGGAGATGTTGTTGCCGAGATAGGTAAAACTGTCCACTTGCTTTAGTTGGATTCCATTAATGGATATGCTAGGGGATATTGCATGAAGCAGTGAAGATAATTGGTGCAACACCACAGTTTTCTCCAGGCTGACTGTGAGGCCAAACAGTTTTGGTGCTTCAGCGAAGTGACTTATGATACATTGGAGATCTCCCTCTCTGTGTTCTAGGAGGGCACAATCATCCGCAAAGATGATTGAAGACTGAGCTGTCGTGTCTGTATCTGATGTATATGTCTCTGTTGAGCCCATTTGTAACATGGCTGAGAACTTGGGTGAAGAAGAGGTTGAACAATACAGGAGCAAGGACAGAGCCTTGTTTGACTCCATTTGAAATGGGAAAGGAGTCAGTGAGATATCCATTAAAAAGTACCTGACCTTGCATCTCCCCATGAAATAAGCGAATGATCTTTACCAGTTTTGGTGGGCATCCAAATTTGCTGAGCATCATCCATAATTCTTCTCTATTGACTGTATCAAATGCTTTTGTCAGATCAGTGAAAACACTGAACAGATTCATGTTTTGTTCACTACATTTTTCTTGTATTTTCCTGATACTGAAAATCATGTCTATGGTGTGTGACAAAGTTTCTCCTCTATCTTGGTGGGTCCTGCGCTTATTGGCGGATTTTCTTGCCTCAGAGATTCACCATGTGGGTTGGGGAACAGCCCAGAGACCTTCCCCTCTGGCAGAACCCACAGTCCAGGTCAATTGGGAGGTTTGGGGGGAACCCAGGCCCGCTCTCTACTCCGGGTTCCAGCCCAGGGCCCTGTGGACTGCAGCCGTCTATAGTGCCTCCTGTAACAGCTGCATGACAGCTACAGCTCCCTGGGCTACTTCCCCATGGCCTCCTCCAAACACCTTCCTTATTCTCACCACAGGACCTTCCTCCTGGTGTCTGATAACGCTTGTGCTCCTCAGTCCTCCAGCAGCACACCCTCTCACTCTCAGCTCCTTGTGCCTCTTGCTCCCAGCTCCTCACACTCCCACCACAAACTGAAGTGATCTCCTTTTTAAAACCCAGGTGCCCTGATTAGCCTGCCTTAATTGATTCTAGAAGCTTCTTCTTAATTGGCTCCAGGTGTCCTAATTAGCCTGCCTGCCTTAACTGGTTCTAGCAGGTTCCTGATTACTCTAGTGCAGCCCCTGCTCTGGTCACTTAGGGAACAGAAAACTACTCATCCAGTGACCAGTATATTTGCCCTCTACCAGACTCCTGTACCCCACTGGTCTGGGTCTGTCACAGGTGCTATGACCAGGTCTGAATCCGCACTGAGTGTCAAGTAGATTGACTTCTGAGACAGATGAAATCAGTCGGTTCAGGAGGACACAAGCAAAGATTTTTCCAGCGACAGATAGGAGAAATATTCCTCTGTAGTTATCACAGACCATTTTGTTGCCTTTATTTTTAAATAAAGGAATAATTGTAGCATCTTTGAAGTCTTGTGGCATTTCTTTGTTGTCCCAGATGTCAGTAAGGATCTTCTGCAGTGTTGTTACCACCTTTGGACCAGCAGATTGATATATTTCTGCCAGTTTTCCATCTCTGCCCGAGGACTTTCCTGAGCTCATCAAACTGATTGCCTTTTCTATTTCTTCAAGTGAGGGTGGTGAGTCAAGATGGTGTTGAATAGGCTTTTGAAGTATCTGATTAATAGCACTTGTTTCAACTGAGGATGGGTCTGTTCAGTAGTTGGCTGAAATGTTCAACCCATCTCTGTTCCATGCCATGTTTGTCTTTGATGACTGTCCTGCCATCAGCCATCATGAGTGAACCTGTGAGTGAGCCCACCTTTGAAAGTCAATAGACTAGCTTCAAGGAATCAGAGGACTTCTTCGTTTCATTTGTTTCTGCATACATTTGAGTGTCTTCTGCTACCTTCTCCCACCATTTATCTTGTATCAAGAGTAGTTGCCTTTGTGCCTTGCTTTGCAGGTGTTTAAATCTGTCTCTCTTTGAGGTGGACTGGGTATCTTTTTTTGCCAGATTTGGAAAGACTATAATTTTTTTCTTTCAAGAGTACTGTGATTTCCTCATCATTTTCATCAAACCAGTCATGGTGAGCCCTTTTCTTCCATCCAAGGACATAAGTTGCAGTTTTTTGTACTGTCTCTCTGAATTCCTCCCATGAGACGGGGTTATCACCAAAGTTGGTTTCTAGTGCACTTAGTACAGGCATCTGCAAACTATGGCCTGCGGGCCACATCCGGCCCATAAGATCGTCCTACCCAGACCTGAGCTCCTGGCCCGGGAGGCTTGCCCCCAGCCCCTCCCCTGCTGTCCCCCACCCCCACAGCCTCAGCTCGCTCGCTCGCTCTGCCACTGGCGCAATGCTCTGGGTGGCGGGGCTGTGAGCTCCTGGGACAGCGCAGCTGCAGAACCCGGCCTGACCCAGTGCTCTGTGTTGTAAGGTGGCGGCGGCAGCATGGCCCGGCTCCAGCCGGGTGGCGCGGCTGTAGCACCACCAGCCACCGGTGCTCCAAGCAGCACAGTAAGAGGGCATGGAGCAGGGGCAGGGTTGGATAGAGGGCAGGGGAGTTTGGGGTGGTGGTCAGTGGGCGGGGGTGTGGATAGGGATCAGGGGGGGAATAGGGGATTGAATGGGGCAGGGGTCCCGGGGGGGGCAGTCAGGAAGGAGAGGGCGCTGGATGGTGCGGCAGGGGGCAGTCAGGGACAGGGGTTCTGGGAGCAGTCAGGGGACAGGGAGAAGGGGGGTTGGATGGGGCAGGAGTCCCGGGGGGGCCATCAGGAATGAGAGATGGGGTTGGATGGGGCAGCAGGGGTCCGGGACCAGTCAGGGAACAGGGAGTGGGGATGTGTGGATAGGGCAGGAGTCCCGGGGGGGGGGGGCAGGGAACGGGGGGGTTGGATGGGGCAGGAGTCCCAGGGGGGACAGATAGGAGGTGGGGGCCGGCCCACGACCCCCCTCCCCTAACTGGCCCTCCATACAATTTCTGAAACCTGATGCGGCCCTGAGGCCAAAAGGTTTGCCCGCCCCTGACTTAATAGCTTGTTTCAGTAGGATGCATGGTTTAGTTTAACAATATCAGGGGACATCTTGATTGTTTTGGGGTGTTTCAGGCATGTGGGTATAATGTGTAGATTCAATATTGACCTAATCATTCTATGATCCGTCCAACCTTCTGCTCCACGCGTGGCTCTGGTGATCCTGACATCCCTTATGTCACATTGTTGGACAATGATGTAATCTATTAGATGCCATTGTTTGGATCTAGGGTGCATCCATGTAGTTTCATATTTGTCTGCCTGTCTGAAGATGGTATCTGTAATTATCAGGCTATGTTCTGCACACTTGCTTAGGAGTAGGAGACCATTTTCGTTTATTTTTCCAATGTCATATTTCCCAACGACACCTTGCCAGTCATTATTTCTTTACCTACTCTTGCATTGAAATCTCCTAGGATGATTAGTTTGTCACTTTGTGGTGTTGACTTGATGAGAGAGTTGAGATCAGAGTATAACCATTCCTTAGCAGCGTCAGGGCTTGTTAAGTTGGATGCATATGCATTGATCATAGAATCATATCATAGAATCATAGAATATCAGCGTTGGAAGGGACCTCAAGAGGTCATCGAGTCCAACCCCCTGCTCAAAGCAGGACCAATCCTCAACTAAATCATCCCAGCCAGGGCTTTGTCAAGCCTGACCTTAAAAACCTCTAAGGAAGGAGATTCCACCGCCTCCCTAGGTAACCCATTCCAGTGCTTCACCACCCTCCTAATGAAAAAGTTTTTCCTAATATCCAACCTAAACCTCCCCCACTGCAACTTGAGACCATTACTCCTTGTTCTATCATCTGGTACCACTGAGAACAGTCTAGATCCATCCTCTTTGGAACCCCCTTTCAGGTAGTTGAAAGCAGCTATCAAATCCCCCCTCGTTCTTCTCTTCTGCACACTAAACAATCCCAGTTCCCTAAGCCTCTCCTCATAAGTCATGTGCTCCAGCCCCCTAATCATTTTTGTTGCCCTCCGTTGGACTCTTTCCAATTTTTCCACATCCTCCTTGTAGTGTGGTGCCCAAAACTGGACACAGTACTCCAGATGAGGCCTCACCAATGTCGAATAGAGGGGAATGATCACGTCCCTCGATCTGCTGGCAATGCCCCTACTTATGCAGCCCAGAATGCTGTTAACCTTCTTTGCAACAAGGGCAGACTGTTGACTCCTATCCAGCTTCTCATCCACTGTAACCCCTAGGTCCTTTTCTGCAGAACTGCTGCCTAGCCATTCGGTCCCTAGTCTGTAGCAGTGCATGGGATTCTTCTGTCCTAAGTGCAGGACTCTGCACTTGTCCTTGTTGAACCTCATCAGATTTCTTTTGGCCCAATCCTCTAATTTGTCTAGGTCCCTCTGTATCCTATTCCTACCCTCCAGCGTATCTACCACTCCTCCCAGTGTAGTGTCATCTGCAAACTTGCTGAGGGTGCAGTCCACGCCATCCTCCAGATCATTAATGAAGATCTTGAACAAAACCGGCCCCAGGACCGACCCTTGGGGGACTCCGCTTGATACCGGCTACCAACTAGACATGGAGCCATTGATCACTACCCGTTGAGCCCGACCATCTAGCCAGCTTTCTATCCACCTTATAGTCCATTCATCCAGCTCATACTTCTTTAACTTGCCGGCAAGAATACTGTGGGAGACCGTATCAGAAGCTTTGCTAAAGTCAAGGAATAACACGTCCACTGCTTTCCCCTCATCCACAGAGCCAGTTATCTCATCATAGAAGGCAATTAGATTAGTCAGGCATGACTTGCCCTTGGTGAATCCATGCTGACTGTTCCTGATCACTTTCCTCTCCTCTAAGTGCTTTAGAAATGATTCCTTGAGGACCTGCTCCATGATTTTTCCAGGGACTGAGGTGAGGCTCTCTGGTCTGTAGTTCCCCGGATCCTCCTCCTCCCCTTTTTTAAAGATGGGCACTACAATAGCCTTTTTCCAGTCATCCGGGACCTCCCCCAATTGCCAGGAGTTTTCAAAGATAATGGCCAATGGCTCTGCAATCACATCTTCCAACTCCTTTAGCACCCTCGGATGCAGTGCATCCAGCCCCATGGACTTGTGCTTGTCCAGCTTTTCAAAATAGTTCCAAACCAATTCTTTCTCCACGGAAGGCTGCTCACCTCCTCCCCATCCTGTGCTGCCCAGTGCAGTAGTCTGGGAGCTGACCTTGTTCATGAAGACAGAGGCAAAAAAAGCATTGAGTATATTGGCTTTTTCCACATCCTCTGTCACTAGGTTGCCTCCCTCATTCAGTAAGGGGCCCATACTTTCCTTGACTTTCTTCTTGTTGCTAACATACCTGAAGAAACCCTTCTTGTTACTCTAAACATCTCTTGCTAGCTGCAACTCCAAGTGTGAGTTTGGCCTTCCTGATTTCACTCCTGCATGCCTGAGCAATATTTTTATACTCCTCTTTGGTCATTTGTACAATCTTCCACTTCTTCTAAGCTTCTTTTTTGTGCTTAAGATCAGCAAGGATTTCACTGTTAAGCCAAGCTGGTCGCCTGACATATTTACTATTCTTTCTACACATTGGGATGGTTTGTTCCTGCAACCTCAATAAGGATTCTTTAAAATACAGCCAGCTCTCCTGGACTCCTTTCCCCCTCATGTTGGTCTCCCAGGGGATCCTGCCCATCAGTTCCCTGAGGAAGTCAGTCTGCTTTTCTGAAGTCCAGAGTCTGTATTCTGCTGCTCTCCTTTCTTCCTTGTGTCAGGATCCTGAACTCTACCATCTCATGGTCACTGCCTCCTAAGTTCCAATTCACTTTTGCTTCCCCTACTAATTCTTCCATTTGTGAGCAACAGGTCAAGAAGAGCTCTGCCCCTTGTTGGTTCCTCCAGCACTTGCACCAGGAAATTGTCCCCTACACTTTCCAAAAACATCCTGGATTGTCTGTGCACCGCTGTATTGCTCTCCCAGCAGATATCAGGGCCTGTAATCTAGTAACTTCTGTTAGTTGCCGGAAGATGATGATGGTAGCAAATCCGACCAATGCTGGTCCTGACTATTATATGCAGAAAAACAGTTATTGTGGCACAGCTCGGCCTTGGGTTTTTATAGCATGTTTTTATAGCATGTTGGGTCTCAGAAAGAAAAAATCCAATCTCTTTATGGTTAAAGTGCAACTTACAAATGTAGATTTTTTTTTTTGTTACGTAACTGCACTCAAAAACAAAACAATGTAAAACTTTAACGCCTTCAAGTCCACTCAGTCCTACTTCTTATTCAGCCAATCGCTAAGCCAAACAAGTTTGTTTACATTTAGGGGACGTAATGCTGCCCACTTCTTATTTACAATGTCACCTGAAAGTGAGAACAGACGTTCACATGGCACTTCTGTAGCCGGCATTGCAAGGTATTTATGTACCGGATATGCTAAACATTCCTATGCCCCTTCATGCTTTGGCCACCATTCCAGAGGATATGCTTCCATGTTGATGACGCTCGTTAAAAAAAATATGTTAATTAAATTTGTAACTGAACTCCTTGGGGGAGAATTGTATGTCCACTGCTGTGTTTTACCCACCTTCTGAATGCAGTTATTTTTTATATATAATTCTACATTTGTAAGTTCAACTTTCATGATAAAGAGATTGCACTACAGTACTTGTATTAAGTGAATTGAAAAATACTATTTTTTATTTTTACAGTACAAATATTTATAATAAAAAATAAATATAAAGTGAGCACTATATACTTTGTATTCTGTGTTGTAATTGAAATCAATATATTTGAAAATGTGGAAAACAGCCAAACATATTTATATAAATAGTATTCTATTATTGTTTAACAGCGCGATTAATTGCGATTAATTTTTGTAATCACTTGACAGCCCTAATAATAAACAATAATCAGGAAGCAATCATAGCTAATATTTTATTTGATGCATGGCTGAGATATGAATTATGGGTTCCCAGCAAACAAAATTTCCTAAATGCATTTTTCTCTTTGTAGCCAGAACGCTAATAATATAATTAAAAGTGAAAAGACCAAAATTGTACAGGTTAAACTAGAGGTGAAATCACACATGTACCCTGCCCCAACCAGCACAGAGCTTTTCATTATGAGGAGTGTTTCTTTCATCTGTCTTTTTATTTTTTATTCTGGATTATGTGACAAAACAATCCCAAATAAATTTTGAACAATAAATAAGAGCTCAATCCTGCAGTCTTTGTGCAGTCATTAAAATTAGTGGAAGTTTTGCCTGAGTGAAGACTGAATAAGGACTGCAAATTTTGGATCCAATATTAGTAGAGCTACCAGAGGCCATATCGTACTAGCTTTACTCATGGAAGTAAACATGGGACTATGTTTATTAGTATTATTAATTATTTGTATTGCAGTAGTGTCCAACATGTGGTAGGTGCTATACAGACATAGAGGTTTTGATAAGCAAAAAGCCAGTTTTTATCAATCAAAACTTCTTTTCAAGTAGAACCTTTACACTCAATCAGCATCAAGCAAAAAGGCCCAACTAGATGGCATCCTTTACTTTTCTTGCAGTGTTTTCCCTCTGTTGTTTCTCTTCTTCTAAAATAGTAGTCCTTTTATCTGATTTGCCCACTTTTAAATCTTCATGGCAAATGTCATGATTTGATAAACAATGACAGTTGAGTCATATCTGACAGTAGGACTGAATGTTAATGTTTTTAGTTAACCCACAGAGAGTGGAACCACCCCTGTAAATTCAGAAAGTACTACTTTAAGCTTCTTGCTATGCGTAGCTGGAAAGTGTATGGTACATCAGTTTGTTCTACAAATGCAAGAAACAAAGGCTTTCTTCACTGGGGAGATGGAGAGAAAAAGATCTAAAGACACTTTTGTTTCAGACTTATGTGCTTAATAAATGAGCATTTTAATTTAAAAAGAAGTTGTAAGAGATTGTAACGATAGCATTAAATAAGAATTAAAAAAAAACTAGTTAGCACATATATATTAACTTTTACAATAACAAATGCTTAAATATAAAAGCTTTGGATTTATCAATTGGAGTAAAACCTTGTTAGAACAAAATTCCAGTGATACATTTTTAGCATTCTTTGTATTTCATCTTTTTTTATCCCATGGCACTTTGCCCATATAGTATTTGTGTGTGTGTGTGTGTCAGCTTTAATTGCCTGAAACATTGTTATACTTTGGCATTCAAACACAATACTAACTAAATTATATAGTACTTAATCTTTTTTTACAGTTTTTACAAATAAAACTTTTTCAAGATTAGCATTTTAATTCTAGCTGTTCCACCAGTTGTCAAACCAAAAGATCATAAATTTATCTTACTGATGCAACCTTACTCTACCCTCTCATTTTTGTAAGGGATATAAACTTATTCTATTGAGAGTGCTGTGTTATGTTTTTAATTATAGTTCATTGTTTAGGTTTGCAAATAATCTCAAATGTGTATGTCCTACTGAAGTCAATGAAAGCTTTAGCCTAAGATTCATGGTAGACTGTGGCCCTTGTATGTTCGTGAATAAATTTAATATTGCATTTAGCATCTATCAAAAAATTAAAAGAGTAATTAGGCCCGCTTGTATTTCCTCCCTTTGTTTGTTCAGCATTTGCTCATGCAATTACTTGATTTGCACATACATTTATTCAAATTAAGTGCACAGCTGTATGTCTAAACCAGTATAACACTACAGTGCTACACATAGCAGCATGAATCCTGACAGGGGGAAACATACTATACAATTGTTGCATGTGCTTTATTTGTTTCTCATCCAACGCTGAATCCAATTCAAGGTCTTATTCCTAATCTACAAAGCCTGCAGTAATCTGGGACCTGACTATCACTACTGCTGCCCCTTTTAGCATACAGTTTCTGGAATTCTTTAGTCCACAGTATCACTAAAACTAATGGAGCCCAGGACAAAGCACACAGGTGTTAGAATATGTTTTTTTGTATAGGATCCTCCAGCTATAGAATTCCCTGCCACTGAAGATTATGGTGCCATCCTCATTTTTGGAGTGCAGTGTAAGACACACCTCCCCGTCAGTAAGGCAGTTTCAGTTTGTCCAGCAAGATCTTCCTTCCAGCAAGATTCAGTCTCCCATTGCACCCAAGTTAATACAGCCCTAATCAAGATGAGAGGACTTGAGAAAATCATCTGCTATTGCTCATCAGCTGACCCATTTCATCTCTCTCATGGTGCCTAGATATTCTGGCAATGGACACAAGCATGTGAGACAGAGAAAAAAATATCTCTTCTAAGAAGCAAGCCCTAACTTACAGTTACCTTGTTGCCAGTACCTCCATTGTGAATCTTAAGCAATGGAAATGTGTAGTGGTCCCTTTATACATTAATCTCAACAATGCCTGCACACCCACTTGTACTACAGCAATCTCGAGTTCAAGGATATTTCTCTAGTGAAGTTTCATTAACAAATCTTTCTTATAAGGAGGGTGACCAGAATTGTTTTTCATTAATAATAGCATTTGTTATAGTTCTCAGTAAATCAATAATATTTTCCTATTTAATTGTGAATTGGAGTCTATACCTGCAAAAATTATGTGAATTATGTTATTTTGCTAGAATAGCATTTAATAGTTTTGATGTTTTCAAGGGGGGAGTTCATGCACTTATAGTTATACCTCAGATCTAGTTCTTTTAGATTCCCCAGCTTGCTTAGAAAGTTTAAACAAGTCCTGCTTCTGGTTGTAATAATCTTAGTGTATGCATCTTTAGTGAGCATATTTTCTATGTATATTTTTGTGTCTTAGTAAAATATGAGATAATGACATCATTCTGAATTTCTCTTTGGTGCTTCTTTTTTAATTTCAAAGGGAGTAAAGGAAGAATGATTGTCTTGGACATATATTTTTAGACCTTCTGAGGGTTGTGTTTATTTAAGGAAATGGTTACTAAGAAAGCCCACAAATCCATGCTGCGCATTTTGGATGAATCTGCATATAAGCAGCTCTGGGTTTGAAACTTTCATATTCCCTTTGTAAAGTTATAGCATCTTCTATTAACGCATTTTCAAGTAATCACTGTATAGATATGGTTTGATTTTTTTGTCATAGCTTCTCAGAAATTTTGGCTCCCAATTGGGGCGGAGAGGAATCGCATTGTTTGAGTCTTAGCAGCTAAGAATATACTTAGGGCAACTGAAGAAAGTAACATTCTCATGTCTTGTGTTTAATTTTAAAGAATGCAATACAGCTGTAAATTCATATCACTTACGCTCAAGAAGTCATCAGTCAGGTCAGGGGTGACAAGTGTGAACACTGCACACCCTTGTGATGAATTTGGCTTTCCCATGTTAGTGGTGGTCCTGGAGCCAGAGAGGCATGACACTGCAGTGATGAAGTGCTAGCAGTCTGACAAGAAGAGTCAAGATGACTTGTTTAGGTACAGGAGACAGTAAACATGTTGGGACACAAAATGAGAAGATGATGATGTGTTTTGGTTCTCAGAGGGAGGGAAAAAGAGGAGAAGGACGAGTTGTATTTTCTTAGTAATTCATAAAATCTTCCAACATATTCATAAATGTCAGTGAAAGACTTATTTTGCAACATCTTGCCACCATATAGAAATAGTAGATAAGTATTACTTTTTCTGCTTTCTAGGATTTAGGAAAATAATAAAGTAACGATGAATAAATGCAAATAAAAACAAAAAAGCATACTTTTGTGTGCTTTTTGATAAAATACACCAGTTTGAATGTGAAAAGCTTCTGAATAGTCTGAACAGACAAGGAAGGGTTAATTTATTCTTCAAAGCGGTTGAGCATTTTTTGGCATATAAATTGTTTAATTTACAAAATGTCCAGATTTCCTCTGTTTTGAGATTTTTATGGATATTATACCAATATGAATTGAGACATCTTGATTCTGGCACCCTGTATAGACCCCTAATGATGTAGTGCTGTATCCAGAAATTCCTGCCCTCTCAACAGTACTAATATGGGTTGCAATATTTATACTCTTTTTAGCCCCCCTCCCATATTTGTAGCTGTTGATTTCATTATACTCTGCAAGAATCATGAACAGTTCACTCTTTTGTAGTCTGCTAGCTTCTCTTTTCAATTGATTGTGGCCTACATTTAATAAGGTGTGAGATTTTAACGCTTGTGAGAAAGAAAATACTATGTCATGAGTCATTATTCACAGGTCACGGAAGGAAAAGCAGTTTGTATTTAATATTAGCTTTTGAAAAGCTACTTGCATTTAAAACTTTTGTCATCATCTTTCTATTCATTGTGTTAATGGTTGTTAAGAGTAAAAGTTGGATTTTCTAATAAGTACCAGATATAAGGGGTTTCTAATCCTTGAAAACATTCCTTATTCTGATAAGAGTACATTTTATGGTAATTTAAAAGTCATTTTGAAACTGATTGTTTCCTGTTTGATCTCTAAATAACAGTGCAGTTAAATCCGTAGAGAAATAGAAATACTGGATGGCTCCTTCCCTGCAATACTATATTTGCCAAGTCTAGACACCCCTGGAAGAGAGAAGGGCATTGATATGCAGCTGTCTTTTCACCGTTTGGTGTTTAGTGGGAAACTGAGAATAGGCTGATGCCACACACACACACCTTAACATATATCTTATATACTCTACAAGTCTATGAGGAGAGTGAGGGAGTAACTTTGTTTAAAGCTTCTGTGGGAAATTGGTTAAGCTAACAATCCATTGGGATAAATAACTGTGCATAAAAACATGCCCACACTAAGTTAAAGTAATCTTAGCGATCTGGTTTAAACCAGAAAAAAAACAGGAAATTCAGATATATTTATAGAATAATTACATTTTTCAAGGGTTCATAATGAGCTATACAAATTTGCTATGGGCTGAAACTTGGCTTAAGATGTCTCAACTCAGAATTTAAATGTTTATTTTTCTTTAAAATGGTTTTTGGCTTATAACAAGATTGCAGAAAAATATGTTAATCTGTTCCATAGTACTTCTACGGCAGATATGACTATGGGTTTGTTTGTTTTTCATTAAACATTGCAGACATTTAGTCCACAATTTGAACTATGGATTTTTGTTTGTTTCATTTTAAAACAGTAACTCACTTTTTTTTAATATTTAAAAGTGTGCACTCTAAACTGAAATTTTGGGCTCTCACATAAACATATTAATGCTTTTTAAATTATACATTTATTGTGATGGATGTACAGCATAATTGTATTCGTTTATAACACAGTAATTATACATGGAGTCAAATGTAATTTGTAGCTGTCTTGTCAACAGTTATTAAGGCAACACTATTTCATGATAATTAATATGCAGTTGGATGACCAAATTCTGAAAGGTCTTGCAATGCACTGGGCTAATGGCCATTAGCTTCCACTTTCTCCAGTCAGCTCTGCATATGGGAAAGCTTTCAAAATAACTTTTGAACTTTTCACTTATCACTTCTGAAAATAGCATGTCTAGAGTCTTAATTGTGAACTGAAAAAAAAAGTAACTATTGCTCTTCTCCAGGGTAAAACCATGATTTCATTTGAGACCACATGCCTGCTTGCTGTTATAGGAAGTCTTCATATTATCCCTGGTTATCCAGTTAAGGGAGAAGGTGTACATGGTCATTAGACAGTCATGCAGGAACATAAACTCAGATCAAGACAGTGATGCATTTAAGCATATGCTTAACTTTAAGCATGTGAATAATATCATCCCTGAATAATCTCATCCTTGTTCAGCAGTACACTTACTATGTACTTATCTTGATATGCTTAAAGTTAAACATGTGCTTAAGTGCTTTGCTGAATCTGAGCCTAATTTCCTATATAATCCTTACGTAGTAGGCAATGACACCTTCTCTCTCCCCAAACAGATTTAGGCAATTTCAGTTTACTCTTTTCCACTCCCACCCGCTATTTATCCTTCCCTGTTGGTAAGAAGAGGAGGAGCATCTATTCTGCCTTCAGCAGCAGCCCTTCCTAGATCGCTGTAGAGTCCACACACACACACACACACACACACACACACACACACCAAAAAGGGGAGGGGGGAGAGAGAGAATCAAAGCCTCCTGGGAAACCACAGATTTCATGACATTCATTAGGCCCTTTACAACCTCACTTCCCTAACTAAAATGAGTCGAGATTTTCTAAATTTGTATTTTTAAAAGAATCCTTCACTCATCTCTATATTCTCAAGTTTTGATCCATTTGCTTTAAATAGTGAATATTCATGTTTTTATCTCATTACACTTTGTAATCTAATGTAGCCCATAGCAACACTAACCACCAGAGACCAAATACAATTCAGAATTTTAAAGTCTGCAAGCTCTGTCAGTCACTGCCTGAACAGCCTGGCCATAAGCAAACAAGCAGCTCAATGTGAGGCTGGAAAAGGATCTTTGGTAGTCCGTAATCATTGGGAAAAGGTGGTAGGTGTGAAAAAGAAATAAGGACGTTGTGGTTAGCCAAGATACAGGTGGGCAATTGTTAACTTTATCACCTCTCTCCATTAATTATTATAATTATTCTTGTAGATGTAGTATGGCAGAGATAGGAGCTGACTTTACCAGGGGTTCACACCCACCTACAAGGTTTGCTTTCAGATAAGTCTGCATGCACAGTAATCTCATGTATTAATCATTCTCTTAAAGTGACCTATTCTTGTTTGTCGTTGCATTAGGCTGTCATGTAATTTACTAGTTGGACATATGTTTGTAGCTCAGATATCCTCTATGTGATTTTTTTTCTCAAGCAGACTCTCTGCATTGACAATATCTTGGCTTTGACACCTCTAACCAAGAATGACAGGTTGAATCCCATTTATTTCTAGAAGAATGTTTTGCCTTTGGAATTCTCTTTAGCTCTAGTCAGATGTTCTTCCAGAAACCTGTTTAGTCTCACGTATTTTCTACCCTTATATATTGTCCCATTAACTTTTTCCCTAATATGTTTGGCCTTATTCTCATGGCTTTCACACAATGACATATTATGTTTTCTGTTTTAACTCAGGCTGCAGCAGGGTGAACCAGCTCTGTGCTATATGAAGCAAGGTCATTTTTAAATACATTCAGTTGTTCTTTCCCTCCTCCAGAGGCAGTCCAGCAAATTCCAACTTTGCCTTTTGCATTGAAACCCTGTCAGTGCCATTGTACTTCCCAAATGCTGCCCTGCTGCATAAGGCTAAAAGGTTTATTACTTGATAGGCTGCTTTTGCTTCCCAGAGTCCTCACCAAATTTTCCCACAGGGCCCCAGATCATAAAAATCAACCTACTGCCAAGGAACCAGTAACTATTACTCTTGTAGCATCCAACGGAGTCAATTAATATGGTGACTCACCCATCTCTTGGCTCTGAGCACATCACCTCATTGGTGAACTTCGATCCTATTTGCCCATGAAATGAGGATTTAATGAATGTTAGAGCAAGGTCAAAAATGATATTGGAGTTTATCAGGTGTCTTTGCAGCTCATTGTTTTTATCCAAGATAGGATGGCTTTGTGCAGTTTCCACCAAATAATAACAATAACAATAAATAATATTTGCACTTCTAAGGTACCTTCATCCAGGCATCTTAAAACTCCTTGTAAATATTAATGAATGACCTTAAACCATCAATAGAGTACCTCAATGCTTGATCAGTCAATTCCCACAAAACATTCTGGAACCTTGTAGACCCGCCTGAGGGTGGAACAAAGAAACAGCTCCCGCAGTGGGAATGAGAAAAGAAAGGCCCTGATCTCAGCCTAGAAACAATTATGATCTATTACAAAAGGGTATTCTTAGCCTGTATCCCCCTTCTCATACCAAAAATCAAACCAAGGTAGCTGATGCTACTGCTCCATTCATTTCCAAAGTGGAAAGAGGCTCTTTTGGAGTTGGTAAGGAACTGTTTAAAAGCACACTACATGGAAAGAAGTTCCTTCTGCAATTTACTTTAAAGAGGTGTGGCACCATTTAAAATTAGGAACAAAGAGGGAGAGGGAGGGAATAGGAAAGTGACATAGAGAATGTTTAAGGACCGTTTCTGAACATAGTTGTATTGCCTGTAACGATGGGAGGTGAGGATGTAAATCAAGTCACCACCATGACTATGTTCAAAAATGGTTTCAAACAAGGTTATAACCTCTAGTGTGAACAGTCTCTAGTTGCTTCCTTTTTGCTATTAATAAATTAATCTGAGTTTTGGAAGTGTTGGTTTTTAAGAGTCCTGTTAGTTGAATGCTTTCCTATCCATTGTCTCTTCTTTGCAATACAAGTTGTTTTCTGTTTTAGTGTAGGTAAAAATATAGCTTGCTTTATAACTTACTTACAGTCAGACACATTCCCAGAAAAACCATTTAGCTCTATCAGAACCATGTATAATAATTTCAGAATCTTTTACTGAAACAAGCCAACACTGGATGAATTATTCATAGTTTAATTTATCCAGTTGTAATAGTAGCAGTATTTCATACACTTAGTTGGGTACAGCGTTCTGGTTATTAAAGCAATAGGGCATGTCATTCATTGGCCACTTGATGTAGCATTGGTATTGCTGAATAATCCACTTATGTTAACTGGACCTCCCCAGGACTCTTTATTGAACAGCAAAATGTAGCATGTGAGTTGCTGTTAGCAGTGTGTCAGGCTTTCAGTCTTAAACTGGCTAAACAGCCTACAAAGGGGAGCCAATAGGGCATTAACGACACAAAAACTGGTTCAGTTTGACATTGTCACCAAGGCAATCCATGGTTTAGCATGGCTATGTTGTATAATCAATAAGAAAAGATTGTCTCTATTGGAAACATTCCAGAGTAAAAAAAATAGCCAGTTATTGCATATTGGGAAAGAATCTATTGGTATCTCCACCCAACCCCTCCCCCCCACACACACACACACAGCAACACTCCTCTGGAAACATTCCATTGCATTAATGCTGACAAACCAACTAAAGTGTAAAAACTCTGAATTAACACCATGCACGCAAGCTGCAGCATAATAGTTACACAAAAGAGTTTGTTAATCCACAGACCAATATGCCCAACATAACTCCATAAAAAGACTCAGAAAAATTACACTGTGTCATTAACCTTCCTGCTTTGTGTACTACGTGGAGTTATGGCTCAAGTCCTGTTTACCCTTCTTACCCTTTGCTACTGGATTGCCTGGTTGACCCCCTTTTTATTGTGACCTTTGACTCTGATTGTTAGTTTGATCACCATGGTGTTAGTGTAGCATTTGCAAGTAGCAGCTGTTTAACACATTGTACTTTAACCACTATGTTTGCAGGCCTGTGTTTGCCCTCCGATTTGGCTTAAATGAGATACATATCATGGCCAGTTAGCTCACAGAGCATCATGAAGACCTATTAGTGTTTTGGTAAATGTGAAGCAGCTAATTTAATTCAAACAGCAGGGTGCCCTATAGCTTAGCTTTAACTACCTGATGCAGAAGATGAGCACATGAAGTCCAATTACTTAGGGCCATTTGTTAGAAAAGATTGAGCTGACTAAGCCTAAAGAACATGGATTTCCCTTTTGAATTTAGGGAAACCTATATAAATGGCAATTTAATTAATTTAAATGAATTTTGGGAAACTAATATGTTAGTTCATAAAAAGTGGAGTCTGGCTATGACTATACTGATTTTGAAAGCTGTACTTTGGCTAGTGAACTGAGGTCACACATATACCAGCTCCCATTAGTGCACAGCTGGGACCTTGTCAATGAAAAACAATAAAATCCCTTTACCCGACTCCCATCTTAGCTCACAAATCACCCCAGGTTTGGCCCAGTGGCCTACTAATGTTGTTACTTATGGCTTTAGTATAGTAGCACGTTGGACATTTTTAAAACTATAGTGTACAGTTTAGGTGTAAAGCACTTGCCATTTTCTTTCAAATTTTTGATTTTGATTAAAACTATGGTAGTTTGACCGTATATTATTCTGCTATTATTAAACAGGTAGGGGGAAAGTCTTCTGTGAAGGTACCTATCAGCATTGCTGGTAAATAAAAATACATAAAGTAGTGGTGAGCTTGAGCAGAGAATGTTTGGACTCAGGTTCAAATTCACACATCACTAGCTCTGTAATGTGCCACATCAAAACCCTGGACCTGGTTACCCTCAAACTTTGGAAGAGTTCACATCTAGGTTGGAACTTTGCAGCTTAGTATCATCTTTAATATAAAGTATAAACAATAAAATTCAGTGGCACGAAAGTCATAGACCAACAATAAAATAATAAACGAAATCAAGTAAACATCCTCCAAATGGGAGCAGTTTTCAGCTCTCATAGAAACTTTGTGATGGAAGTTTGTTTTTAAGAAGTAGTGTGTGTCTAAAACCTGATTGAACTTTTATAATGTGCACATAGTCTGAACTACAGTGTTGTAAAATTAGATATCGTGTGGCTCCGTCTTTCAAAATGACCTTTATTGTGCTAGGGAAAAAATTGCAGCTTATCTTATTTTTATTTTCTGTCATCAACGGGGTGTTGTCCCACTTTGTAAAACAGGGCTATAATGTTCTAACCATAGAAGATACAATTTTAAAGCAATGTACAGTATATTACAGTATTACCAACAAAGTAAATTCACTATATTTTCTAAAAGGGCTGGGATGCAGAACTACCTTGACCATATGACAGATGGTTTTAGAAGAACTAACAAATATGAATTCTCAAAATAGAATGGTTTTCTGATTGAAAGAAAAATTCACCTGCCCCAGTGTCACAAAAAGCAAAATAGTTCATCCTTTCCATTCCTTTTGGGGAATGTCATTTAAGGAAAGGTTTAATTCATTTTTATTGTTCATTTGTGTTTTGAGTTAACAAACAGTTGGTGGGCTGGTTTAAGATCACAGAAGTCTATAGTTCTACAGTAGGTATTTTGTAAAGGTATTTGGCTTCTCTGACAATAATTGTGTTTTAAATAAAATAGCTTTACCTGTAATTACAGTATCATTAGTGAAATAATATTGGCGGACAAACTGTTTAGTTTTTTAAGGGTTCCCAATATTATTGCTATGTAGTTCTTGTTCCTGCTAATAGTAACACAAGTACAAATAACAGAAGTGCATTTGTGTACATCTACCTACACAACAGCAACTTTCAAACTTATCAAATTTAGTGAGAACAATTCTTTCAGGTGTTCAGAAAAATTTGAAAACCTTTGGCATTGTAATATTACATTAATTAAACTCAATAGCTTCTTAATACGTTTATACAAAAAAAACCACTTATAAGTAAGTCCGATTGAATAGTTTGCGTGAAAATGAAAACAAAAAGTCTGCAATAAGGCGAAAAAGCAGCAGAAAATACCAGCACTGAAAAATAAGACATCCTGCTGATAGAAGGTAAACCCTTTAGCCTTCGTCAAAGATACTTCAGTCTCCAGGACTGTCAAACTATCATCTTTCACAAACCCACACTGGCAAAAGGCATCCCCCTGTAGTGGCTGGTCTAGATAGAGGATAATAGTCTGTTATTGCTACCAGTTTTTCATCTACACGTGATAAAGGTCTTTGATATTGATCTAAAAGTTCTGTCATTCATCCTTGCTGATAATCTATGCGGGGGGGTCAATGTGATTTCATGTGGAATTTATATTTTCTCAGCTCGCTTTAAAGAAAAGAAAAAGAAAGAAATAACATACAACAAAAACTCTGTTAAAAGAACATTGAGTGCCAAATCAAGCACTGAAACATTAGGAATTGCCAGAATTAAGCTTATCTATATAACCTTGTCTGCCACTCTCCTTGTGCATGTACACTTGTTATTGTTATATTTAACATGTATATTGTGTGACACCTAAAGGCTTGGACCAGGTTACGTTACTGTCTTTAATTGCATGATGTACTATTTGTTCTTCGGGACCCCTGCCTCATACAGCACACAGGATGGACAGCGAATGAGGCAGAGTGTTGCAGGAAGAGAAAGTACTTTCTTTTGTGTCTAGAACACTGTACTGGGACCAAGAGAGCTGGGTCTATCCCTCGCTCTTGTTGCTGCCCTCCCATGTGTTGTTGGGCAAGGATATCATAATGCATACATGCAAAGATATGGAGTGAAGCTTTCACAGGGAACCTTAATTCTGGTGTTTCCTATCTTTTTGAATGTTTGATGTGGCAACACTAATGTTTTTCAAAATATTTTGTCTGTAATTACTTATAACATTCAGAGGTGTTCCAACAGCAAGAGCAGTTGACCATAAAGAAATGCAGGTAATGTTTTGGATCCCTTCTTGCTAGCATGAAATCAGCATATTAATAAACACTATGACGCTGAGGATATTAGGACACCAAAGCTACCATTATGTATGTGACATGGCACTGTCCCTTTCTAGTTCCCTTTCTGGAGACATGTATTAGAAGAATAGCCCTGATTTTTGGTTGTGCTTGTAATTAGCTTTGGTTCCTCTTAAACTGAGAAATACTCATGTTTTGCATTCTCTATACAAATGAGAAAAGAATTGGTTGTGGGTTGCCACAAAGGCAGCTCAAAATTAATGTTCAAACTGGAAATGCAAATCAACTCAGGTCAAATTGAGATCTGGTAACGTCATTAAAGTCAGTGGGATGATTTTGGCTTTTTGAGTAGGAACTTGAAGCTGTGCTGTACTGGAAGTTGCCAAATTGGAAGAGGTTCCTTTCTGACAGGAGTAAAATGTGGTTCTCGTTGGGCACTCATGCTGACCGTGCTGGTCATGACCCATGATATCTCCAGATGGTTCATTTTCAGAATTTCTAGTGCCTCCGAGTTTTGGGTGTGTAAGCAATGCAGCAGCAAGCTCATGTGCTTATGACAGATTTGCATAGGAAACTGAAAATGAGCAATGTCCCAAGTCGCAGCTTAGGGTTTATTTTTTGTCTTTGTGAATTTTGTAATGCCTCTTTCTTCAATGGCAGCACCAAGGTGATATTGGTTAATGCAGACAATATTTATGCTTGTTATATGAAGAAAATTTGGAAAAATTGTACTGAAACTACTATAAGCTATTAATTAAAACTATGGCACTGTATGATGAGGATGCTGGGCAGTGACTATGTCTTATTTTAGAAAAATACAATTATAACTTTTGCTTGCAAAAATCTACTTAAGGCACAGATAAACTGCACATAATGCGCCCCAAGCTGTCTGCTGTGTTGTTTTGGGGGCTGTTCTGTCCCGTCCCCAATTCCCATTCTTGTGAAGATGGAGAGGGTGCCCCTGCCAAGTGATCCTCTAGGGCATGCAGCAAGTATAAACACCTTCAGATGTCTCTTAGGGTATGTCTGTGCTCCAATGTAAGCCCAGGGTTAGAGGGACTTGAGTCAGCCAACCCATGTTAGGGGTGGACTTGAACATCTACATTATATTTTAAACCTATGACTTTTCTAACCTGTGCTTGAACCTAGGGCTCTGGCGCCCGCATTGCAGCACACAGACCCAAGTCAAAAAGTCAAAGTAACCGTATACCAGAGTCCTTAGCACCTCCGCCCCCAAAATGTGGCTGTTCTAGCACTGGGACCATGGTGCACTGGGAGAAAACTTTACTGCCTGCCCTGCACGTTGCCAGGAAGCAGCTCACTTTGCAAAAGGCTTGATTGGTTTGCTCTTCATTGCCAACCCAGAAAGGACTCTGATAGTGTGCTTGAAGATCAGTGATCAGAAGAGAATGAGTTAATGCTGACCTGAGCTGCTGCCGTTCACAAAGGGTGGGTGGCTTCCATTTTCAATAGAATGGAATGCAGATTGTTGGGATAGAGAGCACTAAGGAAGTTGTCCCATGGAATTGTGGGATACTTCTAGCTGATTCCCAGGACCCAAATCAAACGGGTCTGCATCTACACTGCAAAGCAATAAGGCTGAGATCCTGGGTTCCAGCTTAAGTCAAGCTCAGACCCTCCAGCACTACAGTGTCCTGGAACCCTGGGCCTGATCCCTGGGTTAGCACAATTGCAGTGTAGACACAAAGAGGAAGGTTATGCTTGAGTCTGGGCTCAAGCATGGGCTTTATGTTGCAGGATAGACATACCTGTGGGTATGTCTACACTGCAAAAAAAAAAAAAAAAAAATGTGGCAGGCCCATGCCAACCAACTCGGCCTCATGGGACTTGGGCTGCGGGGCTGTTTCATTGCTAAGTAGATTTCTGGGCTTGGGCTGGAGCCCAGGCTCTAGGACCCTGCAGGGATGGAGGTCCCTAAGAGCCCTGTGTTGGCCTGTGTAGAGGAACCACATCAGTTCCATTACATCTGTACCCCTCCTCAACCATGAAGGAAGGGGCCAGATTTTTGCCCTTCCTTCTTTGTGGTGCACTCTCTTATCAATTTTTCTCATATCTCAGTATTGTATGGGGAGTGAGGATGGTATGGTCTGGCAAATGTACAGTGACAAGGTAGGTGAATTCCAGTGCACTGGGGGTGTAGCCACGCTGGGTGCTACTACACCTTTAGAATGGAGTTTGAGTTCTTTTCCCCCTCCACACCAAACTTGGGTAGAGGAGGATTTGTCCCAGAGTGATTTGGGTTAAATTGCTATATTCAGCTGATCATGGTTGGATAACTAACTACAGCACTTCTTTCAGCTCTAATCTCAGCAATATAGTTCCAAGCTTAGATATAAGAAATCTGATTTCGTTTGTCAAAGCTATTTCTAATCTACAGTAACTTCTTTATAGAGTCTTCATCATTAAAGGGCCTGGGGAATCGCCAGGAGTCCTCATAATGTGAAAATGATGAGATCAATAAAGCAGATTTGTAAATACCAATTTACAGAATATAGACTCGTAAATTAAATACTGTAATACTTAAGTTTAGACGATCTTTCTAGGTACAGAGCATAACACTTTCAGAGCCATAGAGTTTATACTGTAAAAGGGTGGGTTATATGAAATGTGATTGATTCAAATAACTTCTCTAATAAAAAGTAGTGTTTGTTATGTTGGGCTCTTGTGCAAGTAAAGCAAGAGATGCATTCATAGGTTACCAGAAAAAGTCAACTCTTAAATTGCAAACAAAGAGCTTCAGCTACCAACCATATTACATCATCAAAACATCTCATGGACACTCAGAAATAAGCTGTACTTCTGTATGGCAGTGAAGCAGCAAATTGAATTCTCATAATATGTTTTGAAAATGAGTCTTGTTAGGTTTGATGAGGTGGAAAAGGTACTGAGATCACTGGTTTGTTCCAATACATTCAGTACACTTTACTTGGCTGTTTGCCATGGCTAATCTTTTTAATGGCAGTATAGCTTGTAAACCCATTTGGTAGAAAGCTATGCATCTCAGTTTTATAATATCACACCAAGTAGGGTGGTAAATAACTTTCTATTCAAGCATGAAAGCCTTTTTTTGTTACAATCCCAGAAATCTTATTTTAAAAACCTTATCTTGAAAGCTTCAGTAATTCCTTTATGAATTCAGCAATAAGCAGAATAAAAGGAAAACCTCCTGATTTATATTTATTATTTTTTAAATGCACCCATCCAGTCCTCTTATTCAAAGACTTATGAGTTCACCTATCTAGCACTTATTTCTAAAAATACATCAATAATTTAAGAACAATGTCCAACAAATTGAATCATCTCAGAACCCTCTGGATTCCTCAAAAAACTCCCCATTCGCTTACTCACTGTCCTCTTTAGAAAAAGTCTGGGAGAACAACTGAGCCTTGCAGCATGACCTTGAAGGTCAGCAAATTCAAAGTTATGGAGAATCCAAATATTAAGTGCATCCCATTGTCAATGATCCCTCACTGAAAAGGAACTGGTTTCAGCCCCCTGACAGCTAAACCAGGGGCTATTAGCTGAAGTGCCTGAGATGATTTTGACTCTGTGGCCTCACATGGATGTGGTCTCTGAGGTAATCAGAGTTCAACCTATTTAAATCATTATAGGTTACTTCAGCTGCATTTAGAAATTAAGCAGAAGCCATCACAAAACCCACACGTGGTGGAGCATCCTCCTAGAAAATGTCCCTAAACAAATAAACCATCATAGTCTGTGAAGTGGTCTAGAGAGAGCATATTGCAGTGTCCCCTTCTCAAAATGACTACTGTGGTGAGGTCTGTATCCAACAGATGAAGATGCATTCTTCGAAACATCTTTCATTCTCATTGACTGCTGCTATAGGGACATCCAGAAGCAGTTGAAGATCCAACAAAACTCCCTGGTTTGGTTGGACAATTTCTCCGCATTAGAGAGCTGATACCACCTCTTCGGTGTCTTCACATTGAACCTA
Organism: Trachemys scripta elegans; assembly: GCF_013100865.1. Taxonomy (NCBI): domain Eukaryota; kingdom Metazoa; phylum Chordata; order Testudines; family Emydidae; genus Trachemys; species Trachemys scripta. Next base: position 98,251,774 of record NC_048304.1, on the reverse strand, counting down.
CCAGTTTAACTCCAGTCTTGTCCGGATTGATTTGCATCCAAAACCCAAGACCCGATTCCATCATTCTTATGTGAGAGAACTACTTAAAACTATTGTGGCAACAGAAGAAACTTGGATTTAGTAAGGGATACTGTAGCGGTGTAGCAGAAAATGGTAGCCCTAAGTGCTGTGTCAAAATTTAAATACCAACTATGCAAATGAATGCCTCTCCCAAGTCAATGGATGAACAAAGTTAAGAAGGAAACATGGCCCGACTGACACCTGAAAATCTGCAGTTTGGCTCATGTGTCCAGGTACTTCTTGTACCCAAACATGTCTGTCTGGTTTTGGCCTAAGCATTGTCCAATTAATATTTGCTACTACTGTAATTGCACAAAGAGGAATAAAACTTAAAACAATTAGGAGAACTAAAGAAGAGCCATTCTTTTCAGAATCCAGTGGCATTTATTCTCCACTACAACATTTTTATAAAAAATTACCCCTTAGATGTTTAGCATATGGGCTTTCATAATCAGATTTTATGAACAACTAGGCAGGTCAAATAGTGGGCTTAACATTTTGAAACTTTACTAGTTTTTTTCAGAAGGTATAATTTTCTTGGTTGCTATTCAACTATTTATTCATTTATTTATTGCCGGACAGTTCCCATTAACATCACTCAGGAGCAGCAGAAAGAATATTAAGCACAAAGTGCCATTCTGTCCATTCTGTGGTATTGTTTCATTGGCTTCATAGTAGAGGTTAGAGCTGATAACTTTTCCTTTGCAGTTAGGATGACCAGATAGCAAGAGTGAAAAATCGGGATGGGGGTGGGAGGTAATAGGAGCCCATATTTAAAAAATAGCCCCAAATATCGGGACTGTCCCTATAAAACTGGGACATCTGGTCACACTATTTGCAGTTTCCCTGTTTTTTTCATTAGGGCTGAACCTTGATTGTGCTGGCTGTAGATGGTGACGGTAGGGTTGCCAGATGGGTAGATAAAATTTGGCTAAAATAGAATTATAAAAGGGAGGGGGATTAAAATTATATAACAAGGAACTAATGGGTATCTTGTGATGTTAAAGCGCAGCAGCTCCCTTGCTCATTGCTTGCAAATATGCTTAGGCAATATAGTAATGCCAGGAAGCTTCATTAGATAAGCATCTATATTGAATTCAAAGAAAATGCACCCACATATACCTTCCATTTTATCTGCTTTATTCCAAACACCTTTACCAAAGAGACAAAATATGTGTGTGTGCTATTACTGTGACTTCAGATTGAGTTATGGCATTTTGTAAAGCTTTTTAGTTTTATTTCCCCTTGTTTTCATTTGCCTTTCAGTCATTATCTCCCCCTGTATCACCAGCTGCCCATTCTTAAAGAGAAAGCCCACAGCCATGCTTCCCCTTGAGCCATCAGGGAGCCCAGAAGAGCAGCCAGAGTTCACCTACCACTTGGATTTGTATGGATAGATCTCTCTATTTCAGTGAAGTCTAGGCCGCTGTGGGGTTTTCAAGTCTCTGACTCTGTGTCCTGGGTAATTCCTGAAATAGTTCCCCCTTGAGGGAGTCATTCAAAGGAAATTCAGTGAGAAGAACATCAGTTTCCTGAGTACTTCCCCACATTAATTTATACCCCAGAGTCATATGCAATGGTCCACTGTGTTCAAAGATTTTGTTGTTGCTTTAGTCCTTCTCCATTGTTGTTGTTCTTGTTATTTATTATTGTAGAGCTTAGGAGCCCCAGTCATAGACCCCATTGTGCTAGGTGCTGTACAAACACAGAACAAACAGCCAGGCCATGCCCCCAAAGAGTTTACAATCTAAGTATAAGACAAAATTCAACAGATGGATCTCTAAAAATAAGAGCTTATTTTCTCTCCCAAAAGAAATAGGTGCGAGGTGAGAGTGTGGTGCTTTGTGATTTAAAGGGAGATGAAGAAAAGTTTTTAGAAGAACACACAACTTTTTAGACTAAAATGAGTGTATAAGGATGAGGAGCAAAATAGAGGTAAACTATGACTGTTTAAAAAAAATAACAAGTCATTGATTTTTATTAAGGGCCAGCTCCTCTGAGGTGCTAAGCACCCCTCTTTCTCATTGACATCTAAGGGGATGAGTACATTGAGCACTTTAAAGGAATTGCTCAGCATCTTGCAGGATTAGGCCTTAAATTTAGGAATGGGAGGGACATATGTGTTAAACAGGTACATTTGGAAAGAACTGACTTTTGCAGGTTTAAAAAAAAAACCACCGGTGTGGATTGAGCCAGCGGCTATTAAAGCTGCCTTGCAGACAGTTAAAAAGCCAGGCTGGTTGCTGACCGATGTTGCACTGATTCTTTTCCAGTTATCCATACAGTGAAGATTGTAGCCAGGGAAAGCAGTACATGAATACTAGATGTCCAGCTTGGTGTGACAGAATTCTGATGTCGCACTCAGCCAAGGAACTGATTCTAAAAGTAAGTACACCCATGTGAGCACATTATTTTCTAGTTATTTCTTCATTTCTCTTCAACGTAGCGTTTGTTTTTGTTTGATATTTCTTGCGTCTCCCTCAATTCTTACCTGTCCAGAGTAAACCCCAGCGATAGTTGAAGGCAGCAACACCAAAGTAATAATCACATTTTTCCTTTATGCAAAACTTTTCATCTGAGGGTCTTAGTGTTTTACAAACGCTGTACAATTAAGTTTCACAACACCACTGTGAGACATAGTCCTCTGATTTCAGTGCATAGTGATAAGCCTAATTTTGTCAATGCCGTAGCAACAATGTAGCTCAAGAATTTCCCAGTTTTCCCCCCCCCTCCCTTCTCCCTCCCTGGCCCTTTTTTGCTGTACAGATACTGAGCCAGATCCTGGGATCAGACCAAACTACACGCTTCACAACCGAGTAGAAAGGGGACCTTGGTATTCCCCTTATCCTGTGTGTAGGATTGGTCCCTATGCCAGGTTACAGCAACCTGAAGGCTGTCACAATTTACACATGTTGCAAATGGGCCCAGAGAACCAAAAACACATAAGGAGATCATAGGGGCATCCGATCCAGGCCTCTTTGTTCTTACCATGCCCCATTTTCCTGCTATGCCAGAAGTGGATGTGAGGGACATGCTAGAGCAGTGGTGAGCAACCTATGGCACGCGGCCCGTCAGGGTAATCCGCTGGCGGGCCGCGAGACAGTTTGTTTACATTGACCATCCGCAGGCACGGCCACCCACAGCTCCCAGTGGCCGCGGTTCACCTTTCCCAGCCAATGGGAGCTGCAGACAGTCAACGTAAACAAATTGTCTCGCAGCCCGCCAGCGGATTACCGACAGGCTGCAGGTTACCCACCACTGTGCTAGAGTGTCTGTGCTGTGACTTTCTACCACACTACAGTGAGGTGATCTTCTTGGGGTTATTCCAGAGGGCTTTACTGACAGATTGTGATGGCTGTGCAGTCACAGCAGCTTCATCACACCCATGAATCTTGCCCGCCTTCTCCAAAAATGTCTTGGCTTGACAAGCTTATTTAAGACACAACGCTCTGTGTTTATCTTTGTTTTTCTGCATACTAATGCGTTTTCTTAACATTCGTTAATTACAATAGGTAGGGTTGGAAAATAAATCCTCATGCTACTGGCTCCATGCGTGTGTGTGTGTGTGTGTGTGTGTGTGTGTAGTACTGAAACATTTCAAACTTGATTTATGTTTATAATCTTCTCTCTTTCCCTCTCTCATCAGTGTTGTGTATCTCATGATAATGTTTGCTTTGCAGTAAGTTAAATAATTACAATCAAAAGATAACTCACTGAAATGTGAGACCATTTTTTCCATAGCTACTCAAGTTTCCATCTCTCGAAAGCACTTCTTCTCACATGTTAAACTCTAAGAAGTGCTGGTATTAACACCTTTTAAACTTTTCACCAAATCCTCATTCGTGGTGAAATTCACCCCTCATTGCAACTTGGTTTGTTCAGGGAAATTCTTGAGGTCTGGTGAATGGAATTCACCTCCTTAACTTGGGGACAGGCTGTGGCTATGGTACAGCCCCTCTGTGACTAATCCTGTCACAGGTCTGGAACAGCATTTTAAGCCCTTCTGCATCTCCTGTATAAATGTTGCCAGCCAATGGATCCACGGAGATTCCAGATCTCCATCCATGATGACCTTTTTGGGGCCAGGATAGGGACCTCCTTCATGTGCGGAAGCACTGCAGCAGCCCCCATGTGGCTGCTCTGTCCAAGGTCTTCCTATACAGCCACAAGGCTGAAATATGAAAAGGGCCCTATGCACCTGGATTGATTTAATCTTTTAATTGGTGGTTAATGCCATCAGTGAGCTCAAGATAAAGGCAATATTATTCTATTTATTAGGCACAATAATTAAAATGTATACAACATCTGAATACTGTGGAACCCTAGTATTCAGTAAGAAAGCAATACCGGGAAAACAGAGTTGCCAAACAAGAGGTAGGAACAGAGAATGAACTGGATATGACCTTTCTATGCAATACTGCAGCATAAAAAGTCAATGGAAATTTGGGCTGCATATGTAGAATCATATACCAAAGAGATGATAATTTTGCATCTCTATATGACACTGGTAAGACAGTAAATACAATATTGCATATACTTCTAGACATCCATGGAATTCTCCATAACAAAGGACAGAGTGACCAATGAGGGAAGATTTTAAAAATTAGCTATGAATCAGAGGAGATATAACTGTGTATAAATGTTTGAAGGTGAAAACACCACCAAAGAGAGGAATTGTTTGATTATATTAGGGAATGTAACCAAATGTAATGGGACAAACTTAAACATTGGAAAATGAAGGCTGAACACCAGAGAAAATCTGTAACAATGAGGTCAATTGGCCTGAAATAATCTCCATAGGGAAGTGGCAGAAGTTCACTTGGAGCATTAAGGGCTGAATTTTCAAAATCCTTTTTAATCTTGTGTCTGCAATTTTGCATTTGCAAATTTTGGGCATGCTATTTTGGATATGGACAAAGATTTGTGCATACAAAAATTACAGAGGGAAATTAGAGCCACATTTTCTGCTGATGTAAATTGCACAGCTGCATTAACTTCAGTTTAGGTGTTCCAATTTACTCCAGCAGAGAATAAGGTTCTTATCCAGCTGTAGGCCACTTGGAAATTTTGGCCCATAAAACTTGAGCAAAGCAATAGAAAATATACAATAGGGAAGAGTACTGAATTGGTGGAGGAAAGAAAAAGATGATGCAATAGGTCTAAGTCATTTCTAAATTTCTTGATTGTATGCAGCAAACTATATTTGGCTTCCCGCCGACTTCAGATCTTATTTCTTTATAATGGTTTACAATGTGCACTATTAGAAATATTTGAACCTTAAAAAAAGGATCAGTGAGGAAACCAAAAGCACTCTATCAGACTATACTTAATTGCAAGTCTGATACATTCTTATACCTTAAATAGTTGTGTATCTTTAAAAATTAGAGACAGAATTTCTTTGGTATAACTAATTGTTGAGAAATTATTATGCATTGTTCTTTTTTTTTTTTTTTTTTATGTGTTAGTGCTTTGTTGTAGGTATCTGAAAAATTGCTTTTCAGTTCTGGCCAACTTATCTCTTATTTCAAAGAACAAATTTTAGTAAATCGGCACTTTTTCAGTGCTTTGTAGAAAAAGGAGTAGTGTGTGCAAATTAGCACACAACACAGTATGTTCAGCTCCACACACTAGGCGTTACAGATTGTACAGACATGGGGCTGTAAACAGCTTTCGTGCAACATCATCTATCATGCTATGGTCGGTTACCTCACCATCATGTTATTTTATGCTTCCTGAGCCCTAAAACACCAAAGGTTGCCCACTGCTAGGGAGTTGCGTTGATGCCTGATAGCATGCAGTAATGAATGCTCAGCCAAGTGTATATTGTTTCTGCTTGTGCGCCGCTGTAATTTGTTTATCTGTCTAAAGATTATGCAGTTGAAAATCCACAATTTTATGCTGCCTTTGTAAATTATCAAGTCGCTTTTGATGAATGTATCCCCACTTCCGATGGTAGTGGCATTATGATCTTGAAATATTGGAAAGTGCTCATGCATACAATGCAGAAGGTTATGTTTTTATATTTTTTGGCAGACAACCATGCTATAAAGTAAATCTGACCTTAAGCTTCCTAACTGCATTAAAGATAATTCAGTTTTAACTTTATAGTCCTAAATGCTGCTGTTTATATAAAGTTCTTGCCCAGTCAAACTTGACTGATTACAGATGAGAAAATCTTGACTGTTTCATACAAAATAAATGAGTATTGTAAACTATTTTAAAGCACATCTATGATTGTATTAGAGACTTGCCAGTGTGCAGACTCCAGATTTAATTAGCTTCCAGGAATTGTTTAGTATAATAAGAAATTGTAAGCCTCTCTGTGTGTTTATTTCTAAAGGGTGGTGCTAGATAAAATAGGCTGTCAAAATCACACGTTCAGTGTAAATGGCAGAAAGATGAGTACGTTCTATTATTTATTAAATCAGAGCTGCAAAGAGAACAAGTGTATAAGAAGAAAGTTCAACATAGAGTAGAATGCAAGCAGTTCACAGGGCTGGCTAGAGGAATGCTCGCCTTCAGTTGATTTTCTTAAGATATTTTGAATGCTCTTTTTATTAAAGGAAAGTATCTAATAGAAGTAGGATTCTTTTGCTTTCTTCTTTCATAGCTAAATATTTTAACTGTTTTGTACAAAATATTCAACAGCTGTTTCTACTTGTTTAATGTTATATAGTTGATGCAATAACACAATGGGGTCCATGGCTAGGGCTCTTAGGTGCTCAGGTAATTCAACTAATAAATAATAAGGATAAAGGATGTGTTAATGTTTCTGCTTGTACATTTAAAATACTACTATATGGGTACATAGGATGTTTTTTAATGAGACAATGTGAATTCCATGTTATTCCAAGAGCGACATGCCTGTCCTATGTAATTCAGTAAAAAGATTTCTGAGCTTTTCCTAAAAGAGAGGACTTTGGTGAAACCACTTGCTGCATTTCACTGACACAAAATTTGAATGTAGCTATAACTGAGTCCTTAGCTTCCACATCTTAAATATTAGTTGCTAAAAGTTGGTAAAGCCCTAAAATGGAGTGATAGTGATTTGGAAGTATTTTATTTGGAAATTTCACAAACTTTGCAATGGATATTTAATGTAACATTCTATGTAATCTTTGTTCTGAGGAGCCAAATTGAATATGCCCTCACTAAGAAATCTTGTTGCATGTTCTTACTGAACTTCCATTCCTGTAACCTTTCCTTATTTAGTTTTCTCTGAAATCTGAAAAATAACTGAACTGACTAGTCTTTTTTTTTTAATTAGTCAGAAAATGATGAGAAGATAGTGATTTATGACCATATTGGGCCAAATGTCTGCATGGGGGATCACAAGGTAATTTAACTCAGTTTTACAGTATTGTATTATACTACATTTTATTAGGAACATAGAATGTGTGTATTAATTTCTATTCCTTTTATATTGAAGTCAATTATTTTCCCCCTTTTTTATTTTAAACTAGATGCTTTGGAAAATTTTATACAAGTTGGGGTTAAATTCAACTGAAATCAGTAGAAATGCTATATTAGGTACAAGCACAAGTTTCAGTAAAGAATAGGATAATGTTCCAGAAGGCAGCATAAAAACATACTATAATTTGAAATCAGTATGAGCAAATATATCTGTATTTATAACCTTACCTAAATAAAGTGCCCATGAAAAACTTTAGTTTCACTTAGTTATCGAGATTGTTTCCTGAATATAATTTTAATGAATTTGGTGTCTAGTTGACTGCTAGAATAATAAAATGCTGACAGTACCATATATAAGCAACAGGTAAGAGAAAGAATACTTAGCGATATGCCAGTTGTTTAAAAAGATCAAAGATGATAAAAACATAAATTTTAAGTAACCCGTATAGTTAGCTAATTCTCTTCTGAAGATACCACCAACTGGAACCGCAGTTAGAAATATTTGATCAATAAGCATCTGGTTTCTTTGAAAATCCTATAAACAACTAAAAACATCTCTGAAATTTTAAGACTGACTATCCATGTAAAAATTCAGTTAGAAATCTGAAAACTATACTGCAATATCATCGACAGATGTACTGCAGTGGCTCTTGAATTATGATTTTAGGAATGGTAATGGGATACTTAATAACTCCTCTGTGTGAGCATGTATGTATGTATGTATATGTGTAAATGATGACTGTAGAAATAAATAAATACAAATTTACAAATATAGTAAATTTTTATTTATTTATTTATTTATTTTTATAGTCATAATTTTTGTGGCGGTAGTAAAATCTTTTTCAAAGGAAGAAGGGATCTTACTGATATAGTAACTTGATTGATAAAATTAAAAGTGCAGTGTCCTTCAGGAATAGAGTAATAGCCAGATTGAATACAATCATTTTGATTTCTTTTATGACTGATTTATTTAACAAGCATCCTCTTTCAACAGAGTTAATATTATGACAAATGAAATAAGGTGTTATGTAGAGGGCTCAATCCTGCTTCTATTGAGATCGAGGGCAAGATTCCCATAGATTTCAGTGGGAGCACAGGATCGGCCCAATAAGTGGCTGTCTTCCTGGATCTCTTGAGAATTGTAAGATTATAGTAATGAAGGAAGTCTAGATTATTCCATCAGTTTGTCACTGGTTATAGATTGATTCTTACTCTGTTTGAAATAATCATTACAAAGTGTTTGATCTCTTTCTACCTTTCAAGTGTATAACCCCTATTTCTCCCTAACTTGCTGCAGCCTGTGTTCCTGTCCTTTCGAATAGCTGCTGGGGCAGGTAAACCTATTGCAAATGTGCACAAGTGTTGTGTCGTGCAGTGATGTGGTGGTAAATATCATTTTTTTCCCCTTTGTTTATATTTTCTACATCATTTCCCCTTTGTGTTTATTTTTCTTTTAAAAAAATGCCAATTCTGCAACAGGAAAAAGATGCCCTCGAAATGAGAAGATCTTTCGTGAAACCACCCTGTAGCATGGAGGAGGAAAGAATAAGCAGTATATTGAAATGCATAATCCTAACAGCTGTATTGATAAATCAAGTCTTGAGTGCCACATTTTTAGACTGCTGATCGTACACTATGCTTCAGCATCTGGACTCTGTTCGGGAAAAGCCTCACATACCTCACTGTCTTGTATGTTCATGTGACATCAAGTAGAAATGTGGAATTATATATATATATATATATATATATATATATATATATATATATATATATATATATATAAAATATGTCACGGTTCTGTTGCCAAAACTCTAATAGACAGCAGAGATGTTCTGTATTTTAGATTTCACAATTTTCAACTTTTAATAAGTGTTTGTCAATGTGGAAAAGCTACTTCAGCACATTTTAAACTTTTAAAGGTGTCATGCCTAACATTATATATCTGTACCATTTGGGGGTTTTGTACATTGGATTATATAGATAGAGATTTTGATGGTTTTAAATGGTATTTTCTTCATTGACCAAGGCTTATGGTTTGTTTTAGTTTTAGAATTTTGTTTTGTTTTTCATTTTTTATAGATTTTTTTCCTCATGTTATTTACTATTCTGCCATGTAACATGGTTTTGAATCACACAGCAGCTGCTTTCTATACATACATATGTGTGTGTCTATATATATATATGTATGTGTGTGTATATATACACAGATATATAAATAATTTATAAACCTTACCAAAACGTATGCTAAATATACTTTCCATTATGACTGCTTGAGAGTGCCATATCAGCAATTAGTGTTGGAGTCTAGCAGTTTTAGTTAAGTGTACATCAACATTTATAAAACAAATAATATATAGCAGTGCCATCATCAATACAGATATATAGTATACTATATAGCACATATATTAGCAGTTTCACTTTGTTACTCCTATAATACCTTCTTTCTAAGTACTATTAAGGACTGAATGTGAAGTCTCTAGTTAGATTTGGGTGTACCTTTCAAGAATTTTGTAAACTGTTTTTGTCTGTCTTTTGTTACTGTTTTATGGTGCCAAGTATTGTATATTAAAACAATAACAACATGGGAGAAGAAAATTAGAAGTCTGTTTCAGATAGCATCTGCACCCAACACAGACTGTATTTATACAAAGTGTTAGCGAAAAGGACTGTAAATTTTCTTACTTAGTAGCTATGTGCAACCTGCAACATAACCTTGTTATGAACATTTTTCTCCCACCACAAAGTACAACATTAAAAGGTGATTAGAGAGTCTGTTGATGAAACACAAATGTATGTTTTATTGATTTAATTTAGAACACTACAGAGTTCATGGACTGTGTGATGGCATTAGATTGATGCTTGATTTTGGTATAAATCACTACCATTGAAAATGATTTGATGTCCGCTTGCAGAATTTGTTTTCACGACAATACAGTCTGGGTTTGTATTAAGTACTGTTGTTCATAGGGTTTCTGCAGCTCTGTAATGTCAATGTGCCATGTTGCAATATAACCACCTGGTAATTCTATTTAACACAAATAGAGATTCAACTCATGGTAACTTTGAAGGCCTTTAGAAATGAGTACTCTGGTTCTCAAGCAATAAATCTGATCATAATGAAAAATGACTGTGTCTGTCCCATTAATTTTGGGTGTGGGGATTAGGCAGAAATATGAAGTTGTCCTCTTAATTTTCTGCTAATTGACTATATTCTTTTTTTGTCTGAAAACCTAGGCAGATAATAAGATGCATTTTTTTGTATAAATTGAAACAATACAAACTGAGAAGAAATTTAATAAACTGCTTGCACTTTAAAATGTGGGATTATTTTATTATAAATTGTTAATCTGACTATAACAGTGTATTTATAGCTACTCCTAATAATATACCAACACCACCAGGATCTTTAAACTGCTAGCCCCTGATCGTTTTATAGATACTGGTCTACATGCTCTTTCCTGAGCTCTCTTGTCATAAAAAATAATACTGCCTCTTAAAAAAGGGAAAAAACTAAAGACTTCATATAGACTAGGTAAAATAATAAACTGTGGGACCATAAAGAATTCTAAGCCATCTAAAGAAGAAACAGCTATACAGATGACCTATTAGGGTAACTTGTTGAGTTGAGAAATTCTCAACAAAATTAATTCAACAACATTCATAAAATGCTATTTCAGTGTTTAAAAAATTGGAGGCATGATCTTTCAAATGTGTGGGTCCCAAGTAGTAAGTTTTAAGAAAGATCCCTAATAGAAATTCCTCTTCTTGAATAATATCTTGAAAGCCTAATAGTTTGTGGTAAAATATTTTATATTTACCTAAAGTTTTCTATCAAATTACACATTCACTGAATTGTATGTTCTCCCCTTCATGGCATTAATGCTGCTAAAGTCACAGTGTTCATTAAATACTAACTTCAGTATGTAACCTTTTTTTTTTTTAATATGCAACATTGATTGTATAACTATTGTGTTTTAATCTGAATATGGATTTCTACAATGGAGAATTTCGCTGTAGTGCAACTATTAATTTAATATTATAGAATATAGACTGTTCCAATCAGGCCAATATAGCATTGTGTTCCCAGCAATCCCATTATAGTTAGCAGAAATAACAACAGATTGTTGTGGATGGAGAGGTTAAATACCTCTTGCTCTTGGTCAGTTTCATGGGTTAAAAGCTACCTTGAGCTATAGAAAGATACAAATAACTGAATATATATTTCTGGGCACCTTGAAACTCAATTAATTAAAAATAAAGTCTGTAGAGGAACAATTGTAAGAATTCAGGCTGGCCTCTTAACTATAGGAGGTTTTATAATCCTGTCACTTTCCCTTAGCAATCAGTTAATGTGCTTAGATTTGTCCCTGTAGTTCCAGTTGTAATGAAGCAGGCACTACCGTTCGCATTCATGTATATTCAAGACACACTGGGGGCCAAAGTAAGGATTTTTCTTAACTTGATTTTTAAATGTAGATAAATAGAGCTTAGTCCTTCAAACCCTTATTGCCTTCAGTGGGACCTTTCGCCTGAGTAAGAATTTACGGGACCGCCCCTAGAATAATTAGCTGCCCTGACAGAAAGACTCCGATGCGTTAAAAGTCAGAGTGAAATAAATCGGCCTCCTCCCAAACCCCGAAGTGACACCACCTGAATCTCCTCTGTGTGAACATCCTGAGGCGCAGCTCTAACCAATCACCAGAGAGCTGATCATTAGGGCTGGTAGGTGGATAAGCAGCCTCTACGCTGAGGAAAGAAGAGATCAATGTGTCCCAGTAAAGTGAAGTAGCTTTCTGGAATCTAAGCTTTTCTGTCTTTCCTTTGGAAAGGTGTTGCCATCTGAGAAGTAAGTGCAAAGGTGAAATCCCATCGGGCTCTCTGAAAAGGGATTGGGGCTCTTTCCATCAGCTATTTATCAAATTGGAAGCACATCAAAGTATGAAACATGAGGAAGGAAACAAGGACTGAAAGATCACAGTAAACCGAGTAAATATGAAAATACAAGAGCAAACAGTACACCTTGGGTACTTGCCTTCTTCAGTAGCAGCCCTACATTTCTTCCCTGGTCAGGCCACATTTACAGGGGACAGGATAATGTATTAATGAACCTTTAGCCTTTCTACAACATTGTCAATTAAAGACAACATGGGGAATAATACTAACCTGTCAAAAGAGGGCTGCACTTGTAGTATACCTAAATTATATGTCTAATTGACTATTTTGCAGAAAGAGGTGAACTATCCACAGATAAATGGCTCCTACTATGCAGCTGATCTAGCTGCAGTAGGCTTGCTAGGAAAGGGCGGAGAAGGAAGGGCTGGGGGCTTAGTTCGGCCACCTTTTAGTGAGAGAGGAAATGTGGTTTTAGGTTAACTACTGTATTGATTCTCTGTCGGAACCTCTGGTTTGTCACTTACCTGATAAGAAGTTAGTGTCTTGAGAAAATACTTATTTGGCTTTAAGTTTTAAATGGTTTGAGACCTCAGTTGTAATGCCATTTTAGGTGGTTTATTAGCCATAGAAAGGGCACTAGCCGCTCCTCTAGCAGCCGGTCCCAGACATGCTCTGCCTGGCTTTGGCCACAAAGCGCTTGCCCCTCAGCTGGGGACATTGCCCAGCCCTCCTTAGCGCTCAGAGACACTAACGGAAGGGGTGCTTCACAGAGGGCGTTGCAGTACACCTTAAGGACCTACCAGCTCCTCTAAAACCGCAGATATTGCTGTGACCTCTGCGGTGAGTGCCGAGTTAAGATCTTTCTATCTGCCTCGTTTGTATGGAAGCTGACAAAAGCTGCACGCAGTCTTTTCCCCGGGGCTTAAACGTGTGGTATACCCACCCGGCCAGACCAGCGGGGGAGCTTGCTCCGTGCGCACGGGCGTGGGGGCGACTTGTCTGCAGGCTCCAGCCATGCGTCTTCCTACACAATGAGCTTGCTGGACTTTAGAGGTCTCCGAGGAATAAGAGCGGCCACAGCCGACGTCAGCCCAGGTCCTAGCAGCAACGGCTTGTGCTGAAGAGAAGGGCCCACACTCAACAGGATACTCGGGGTCAGGCCCGAGCCACTCCGCGGCCTTTACTCGGGGCTGATTCCCAGGGGCTCCCAAGGCAATTCTGCCGAAGTGAGGCCGGCGGGCTCGGGGCCTGTGCGTGGCGCCCCTGGGGCGGGGGTATAACAAGTGCTGGGGGGGCGGGCTGGCTCTGGGCTCCCCTGCTCCCACTGAAAACGCAGCTGGAGAAGTGAGGGTTTTACTCACGAAAGCTTATGCTCAAATAAATCTGTTAGTCTTTAAGGTGCCACCAGACTCCTCGTTGTTTTGTAGCTACAGACTAAGACAGCTACCCCCTGATACAAACCCCGCTTGAACCACGTGTGGCCTCCGACCCATCAATCTGCTCCACTGTCAAAAAGAAACTAGAGCCGCTCCTCCCTCTGCTCGGGGCTAGCGGGGCCGGCAGCGAGCTGCGGCGCCCAGCCCCAGGGCAGGAGAGGAGGTTGGGACCGGGCCACAGCCGGCTCTCGGCTTGTTTCTTGCCGAAGGGGGAGGCGGCCCTGGGGGGGGCCGGCTGCAAGAGAAGGGCATGCCGGGTTCCCCCGCCTCAGGAGAGGGGCGCAGGGAGGTGAATCTGCCCCTGCCGGAGATCCGCGCAAGGCGGCGGCTTTCCCCTTCCCCCAGTCCCCAGGTCAGCGCCTAAGGCCGGAGCCCGGCCGGGCGCTGCTTCGGAGCTGTCAGTGCGGCTCCAGGACTCGTGTTCAGCCGGGCCGGCCTCCGGGGCACCAAACCCGCTGCTTGTCCCCCGCCGCGCGAGTCCCCGGGCAGCGCCCCAGGCTAGGCGGGGAGGCTGCCCGGACCCAGCCCTGCGCGTCTCCCGGGGCGGCCTGCGGAGGTCGCCGAGCCCGATTCTGGTCCAGGGGCTCCCTGCAGCCCGAAGACGCCTCTGCCCAGCGGAGCCTGTGGCCTTTAGGGGGCAGAGACTCCGGCGCTGCCGTCTGCTCTGGGCTCGGGAGGCTCCTGGCGTCCTGCCGGCGGAGCGGGGCGCTCCAAGACTCCCGCGGCTGGTCGGCTCACAGAAGGGTGGGAACCGACCGGGCAGCGCAGGCTAGCACCTAGACACAGCGCCTGCTTTAACGGCGGGGCCCAATTCATGCTGCTGCCGGGGGCGGGGAGATGTAAAGAGATTCACAAAGGACCCGATCCCACAAGCCTCGCTCAGTCAAAAGCCCAGTGGATCGCGGGATGGGGCCCAAACGCCAGGCCTGAGCCAAGGCGCATTTAGCTGTGGGGTCTTACAAGAGGCGCCTATTATGATGCTTTAAATGGTCCAGCTTTAGTGCTGGAGAAACCCCTTTAGCTGGAGTTAAAGCGGTTGCCAGACACTGCTCCCATCCAAGTGGCTTTCTTTAAAGTGATCAGGGACTGAATCATCGCAGGGAAAACTTAAGGACTCCCAGCGTTTGGAAACGGGTTTTCTTTTCTTTTCTTTTTTCTGGCTGCCTGGCAAGTAAAGAAGGGCCCTGCTTGGCTTTTCTGTGTAGCCCATTGCATTTGCTCAGATTGCAAAACAGCAGCTGAGAAGCAGAAAGAATGTCTCATTCATTTAAATAAAAAAACCTAACAATGAAACTCGCCTGGACTCTTAAGGCCCTTGAATACTCACAGAGCCCAGTTGCAAAAACCCTGCTGATCGTGTCCTCCTCACGAAGCACTCACTGTACGGCTGTGGGAGCATCTTTCTCCCGCCTGCAGGTTTCCCCCCTAGCCACTTATGAATTGTCCAAACCAAAATTTTAAATATTTTGTCAAATAATCGGTGTCCTCTAAATAAAAATCACCGATTAGCTGGAAAGACAGAGCTGTTAGCTTTCACTACCCACGGTTTCCGATAAAGATAGCACCAAAAAGAAATAAAATAAATCCTATTTCTACCGTTCTACTAGTAAGGTCAAAAAGTTGGCCCTGTAGGCTTCTGTCTTTGGGATGGTGTCAAGATAACAGTGGGCGTTAAGCTACTAAGTGCCTACGTGAATCTAACAGATGCTTACCACTTACTGTTGGAAAAACAACGTCTTATCCTGCAACTCTCTCCCCAGAAGGCAGCTGTTAAATACCTAGTTTGGTAGCTGCTTGTAGGATGTTTCCGATTTTATATATAAAAGAAAGAGAGTTAATACACTCTCCTTCCCTCCTTCGGAATACAGATACATTGGAAAGATGTTGCTTCTTTCTTTTGGTACGTGCCAGGGACACATTTTAAGTTTTGCAACTTGTGTTGCGCTCCCCGTTTAGTGGTCAGGAAATGTGGTATTTGGTGCATTCACAGCCGAGCTTTTCTGAACAGGTGTGTGAAGATGAATTTATACATACGTATTGGACATAACTTTTCCTCCCGCTCATCCCATCCTGGAAATCTGGGCTCCTCTTTCTTTCAGGGTCCAGTGTGATTTTCCCTTCTGTGCCCGAACCAGTGGCACCCTTCGCCCCCCACCCCTCCTGGCTCGGCTAAGGGAACACACATTCGCTTACTCTATTTTAATGGAATATTTTTCATGGACTGGGAGAATGGCCACAATAAATCGCGGAAGGAACTTCCTAGTTCTTGGCAAGCCAAACCTGAGCAAGCTCCTTCCCCCAGGGGCCTGCTTTTTCCAGCACTGTGCTCCGCACGTTCAGCAGCAGCAAATTTGGAAAAACGAAAAGGCACAAAAAGCGGTGAACAATTGCAAAGTGGTGATTTACAAAACAATAAATGTCTCTGTCCCTTCGCTCTCCCCGCCCCCCCATGCGCAGAGCTCTTAGTTCTTCCAAAATAGGCTCTAAACGCCAGTTAGCAAAGTCTGGCTCAGATCACAAGTTCAGATCCTCGAACCTCTTTGCTTTGGGTGTACATTTACAAAGGATTTAAAATAGTAGTAACAAACCAGTTTTGCAGAGGAAGCAACAATTGGTAGGTGGCTGAGACTAACCTCCAGCTCAGGCAGGGAGCTTGAATCTGCCAGGGGGTTATTTCTGCAAACCGCTCTGCTTCCAGTGACTTTGGGGCCGGGAAAGGCTGGTGGCAGGACTAAGGCCCGACCCTGCATTCCTTGGTGCTGGCTTCGGGGAGCACAGGGCGAGGGGTTAGTTCCCTCGCGTGTTTCATTTGTGCACTAGGGTTTAATGAAACGAAACGCAAAAACCAAGCCAATAACTCCGCCAACGATTAAAAGGGAAGGTGAACTGCTGCTATTTCTCACACACAATGAAAGCACTGGCCAGGGTAAGCGCTCGGGACAAGCCCTTACCGCCCCAGCCTCCAAACGGGCAGTGCATTAGCTATATAGCGAGGGTTACACCCCGATTCCACCCCTTGCTTTCCACTCGAGCTCCTGTCATCGGCGGGGTTCGCTCTGATTTCCAATACAGCGGGTCACTAGAAGAGGCGCCGCTCCGGACCGGACATGGGCAAAGGAGCCGACTGAATCTCTTGCTTTGGAGCTCAGTTGGGACGCGAGCCCCTTGAAAACGTTCCCAGTCCCCACCCCTGTGACACCGCAGCGCGAAGTTACCCTGCAACAGTTGGGCGAGCTTCTAACTCCAACCTCTTCTCTCCCCCCTTCCCCTTAAATAAACCTTCGAAATATTACTGGGCCCGGCTGGGATTTAAAAACAAACCCCGAGCCACGCGCTAAAACAGCTTTGCTTCTAGAACAACAAATTACTCCCCCCGTCCCCCACACTGGGATTGACTTCAGTTAGCACCCCCCCCCCCTTTGCCGAGCTGGGACCCCCAACTACCCCAGGGGGGTTAAAATCCCTACTTATTGTGAACTACATGGGGGTGAGATGGAAAAAGTAAAATTAAACAAAAAATCGGGGGGAAACGCGCCAAAGGAGAAGCTTGTTAAATAATTTATTGATTTATACAAAGTCTTTCCAACCGGCATGGAGGGAATAGTTTTAATCCAATTTAAACTCAAGTGTCCAGTTTTGTCTGTCTTTTTGGTTGGTTTTTTTTGATGTGATAGAGCATAAAATCCGTAGCGAGGAAGAAACTAAAACTGCCAAAACGCTCAATGGGGGGGGGGGTGAAATAAAAGAGCCATTTTTACACTAGAAATATACATCACAAAATTCTGAAATTTCCTATATACAAAGTGGCTGAGCTGCAGTCGGTGATCCATACAAAACAGTAACAAAATCTGATTGTTAGGAGCAGGAAATTGGCAAGAAAGAGGGGAGGTGAGGGGGGAGAAAGTAAAAAAAAAAAANTGTAGACATACCCTTAGTGTGCAGGTTAAATATCTTCTGCTTATTTATCATTATTTAATTTAAAAATAATCCATGTCCCTTCAGGGAGTAAAGCCGGCACTCTCTTGTGAGGTCAGCCAACTCCACTGGCTCATGCCAGGGTGCGGGCCCAGTCTCTTCCCCATCCCTTTGCTTGACTAGGGCCAACAGGGCCACAGGCAGGAAGCAGTCCTTGCTCTTAGGTGAGCTCCAGGTTTACAGTTATGGTTAGTCCTTGAACAGGGAGTCAATAACTGAGACTCCTTGTACTCTCCTCCCAGCACACACCCCTCTTTCCTTTTTGATTTGGCCTGATTTGTCTGCTGGCTTAGGTCAATGGAGCCGGAACCAGGAGGGCAGGGGTTGGCATTGTCCCCCCAAACTGCAAGCCTAGAGCAGGTGTAGAGCAGTGCTGGCATGGGCTGTGCTTCGCGGTGGGGGAGCTGATCACCATAATCAGCTGCCCCACGATGAAGCACAGCCCCTGCTGGTGCCACTCCCTGCCCCCCAAATTATGCCTGTGTTAAAAATATGGGGGGCATGGCCCCCTGGGTCTCCCCTGGTTCTGGCACAGGTGGCTCCCCCACTTCTACAAAGGTTCCAGCACCCTCGGTTTAGATTCCTACAAAAATATGTTATACAATAGCTGTGGTCAGATCATGTTCTGGCATGTTTATTTTTTTTCTGTTTGTGTAGGCAGCAGGGCCGGCTCCAGCATTTCTGCCGCCCCAAGCAAAAAAAACAAACAAAAAAAGATCGTGATCGGCAGCGGCAATTGGAAAAAAAAAAGCCGCGATTGGCAGCGGCAGTTCAGCGGTAGGTCCTTCGCTCCTAGAGGGAGTTAGGGACCTGCCGCCCCCGAACTGCCGCAGGTGCCGCCCCTCTCCTTTGGCCGCCCCAAGCACCTGCTTGTTAAGCTGGTGCCCGGAGCCGGCCCTGGTAGGCAGAGATGACAAATGAAATGAGTTAACTGTGTCACAATCCACAAAGCTGGCATCGTTGGTGGTGCGTTCAGCAGCAAAGAGGCCAAGGACCAAACAGGCACAGAGACTGAAATATCTACTCATCACTCAGAGGGATCCCTCTAGAAAGTGGTGTTGCAATACATTGTTGACCTGATGTGGGGAAGCCTCCACTGCTTCTGAGGATAAATAGAAGATGTATTATCCATGTTTTCAAACACCATCTACAAGCATTACAGTCATCTTAAAGGGAAAAAACCCAGACATTTGTAATCCATAGATCTATGTGTGTTATGTCCTGCTCTCTGCCCCTTCCCCCCAGGGCTGGTGCTACCATTTAGGCCAACTAGGTGGTTGCCTAGGGCGCCAAGATTTGGGGGCGCCAAAAAGCGGTGCCCCCATTTTTTTTTACAGCGGCCGCTGCACTGGGAGGGAGAGGGAGTCTGAGCTGCCAGTAGGCAGCCCAGGGGTTCCCCGGGTCAGCGCGCCGCAACCCAGGGGTTCCCCTGGGTCAGAGCTGCCGCATGGATCCCTGGGCCAGGGGATGGGGAGCTGCCATGGGGGGGGGGCCTCAGGGCGGGGGGGGGAGCCGGTGGGGGGGGGGGTTACGTCAGGATGGAGGGAGGGCGGGGAGCTGCCCGCATCAGGGCTGGGGGCGGGGGCGCGCAAGGTGGAAGTTTCGCCTAGGGTGCGAAACTTCCTTGCACTGGCCCTGCTTCCCCCACTTGCTTACAGCCCCTGCCTTCATAGGCTGGCTTTTTAGCTCAAGCTAAGTGACGATAGATGCTAGGCTTTCAGCCCTGAAAAGCCTTGGTTTATTCCTCAGTATGTTAGCTAAGATATCAGCTGCCACACAAGTGCATGGTAGATACATTTATTTAAACCTATACAAACTGCTTTTTTCAGAGTAATTTGATGCTTTTGTAATAAGCTCAGTTTCTAAGCCACACATGATTCTTAGGTGAAAACAAATCTACTCTGAATTTATGCTTAGTTTTGGATTGCTATAACTGTACCCATTTGCAGTCTGTTGCACTACTATAGGACTCACTTTTAAATAATCATGTGGTGTTCCCTTCTGTAAGGGATTGTGATAAGATATTTAAATTAGAAACCCATGACATGAGCAGTCACTGTATTCTTTTTAATTTGCTTGGATGTTTTAGTGACCCAAGAGTAAGTCAGAAACCATTTTTAGACATAGCTAATTGTTCTGCTGCCATGAGCTAGCTAGATTAGCCCAACTCATGCTTGTAAATTGCATCCACTGATTACATAAGAATTCTCCTGTTTCTTCTGTATTTGATGATAGAAATGCATTGGATGAATTGGTTTTCCATAATAGGATTTCTGGCGAGTGCTAATGGAAAATAAAAGTCATGTTAAATAAAGCTGTTTTAAAAAATACCCCTGGAGTGACTTATTATCCAGGAATTATCATTGTACTAGGAAAAACAAGAAAAATGAAAGGAGAAAAATAAAGTTGGATTTATAAATAAAACTACTTATAATGATCATAAGGTGAACCGTGAATTTGGGACAAAAAATACCTTTGGTTATCATGGAATAAAACTCTGGTTTTGTAGGCCTAAAGAATGCTGCGGTCTCCCAGAGTCCATTGCACTGCAAACTATAATATGACAAGCTTATCAGAAGGCAAAGCAGAAATATTTGTTGAAACTATTCAGAGCACTGTAATAGATCAATAGCATTGACTTCAATGGAGTTCTGGCCCTAAGAAGTGGGAGGCGGGCGTTCAGGATTTTTGCAGCATTGTAGGAAACCCTATGAAAATGGATAGAACTGTTTTTTTGAAGTAGTTAGGAATAGATGAGTCTTTCTCTCTCCCAATTAGGCATCACTTAACTGAGCATGGAAAAGGGGAGGAGGGGAACAGTTAGGTAAAGAAAGATAAAGATTTCATACTTCCGCCCAAAGAGGAGTCATTTTATTGCAAGACTAGTAGGTACGTGAGCCTGAGGATGGAGAATGCTGACCATACCAATGTTCAGCAGAATGAGATTGTTTGGCTGTGGAGAGTCATGGAAGTATCCCATCTAACACTTTTACTTGACATGTATTAAAGAGATGGTGGGTCTGAGGTTTCTAGAACACTCAGCTATACTTTTGGCTATGACTCTTCAGTAAGAATAATATGGGCCCTATCTCAGCAAGGTACTTTTGTACATGCACAATTTTAAGCATCTAAGTAGTCCCATTGACTCTCATGTTTAAATTAATGGACATACTTAACTATCTTGCTGAACTGGGGTGATAAATACTGAGAGTCTTACAGATGATATCTTTCCTTTAACTGGGAAAAGCCCAATTGGATTCCTTCTGTAATAAGGTCATCCATATGAAGAGCATTTATTTTATGTTTCCTAAAGCTGACTAAAAAGTGTGATTTGCCAGAGTGAAAGGTTGGAGTATTTCAAAGAGGGACATTGGGAAAAGACATGAAAGAGCATTTTGAGATGGCACAGAGAATTTGAGGATAGCTCAAGAGAGGATGGAAAAAAGGATTTCTCCTCAGAGAAATGTGGACTAAGGTTGGTTGATAAAGTACAATAACATGGTCCGTTTTAGTAAGAAGCTGCAAGGGCGTATAGGAATTTAGGGTTAGATCCTCAAAGGGACTTTTGCATTGCACTCCTTGACTTTTAGATGTCACCGAGATCCTCAACAAGTCTGCTCAGGTGCTGCCTAACATCCCTCACTGCCTAAATTTTCACTGTAAAAGTCCTTAGGAGGCCTCTGTTTTGATTGCTGGGCATACACACAGCTGTCTCAGTCCTGCCTCGCCCAGCAGCTTGGTCCCTATAACACACCTAAGCACCACTGAGATTATCAAATTAAGTGTTGCCCAGCCAATCTTGCCTCAGGGGCCCAATCCCCTAGGTGTGCTCAGAACATGCCTAACTCATACAAAATTATTTTGGGAGGAGGAGGACTGGAACTCCCTTATAATACCTACTACAGTAGTGAGGATGCTCATCCACAATGTGGGACACCACAGTACAATTCCCTTTGCACTTAATGCAGGGAAGAGATTTGAACTAGGTTTGCCTGTCTTTCGGGTGAGTGATCAAACTACTTGACTATAGGCTATTCTTGTGTGGGTTTCTCTCAGTCTCTACTGTTGAAGCTGTTTCCCAGGGTATAACACACTTAACTAATTAAATAGGCATTAGTCCACACCAACAAGGAATGCATGTATAGTCTAGTGGTAAGGGCACTCATCTGAGAGCCAGGAAACTGAAGTTCAAATCCTTCCTTCATGTCAGGCAGAGGAGGGATTTGAGCCTGGGCCTCCCACATGCTGGATGAGTGCTCTAATCACTGGGCTAAAGGTTAGAAGGCAAAATGCCTGTTGACTCAATGGGTTTTGACTGAGCTTGAACTTCAGGACTGGTTTTCTACACTAAGTTCTAGAGAGTGATAGTTGTGAGTGGAGAAACAAAGGGAAGCATCTCCAATGGGCTCCCCAAAAAAGGGTGTTAAGAGCAAAAATACCTTATGCTGTAGCAAGTGGATGAGGTGTAAAAATGATTGCAACTTTATACCTACCAAATATTTTCCTGTGTGGCATATAGGTGTTTGCTATCTTCTGAACGCTGAGATATTATACTACCCTGGAAGAGATTTTTGAGAGAGACATGTGGTCTCTGTATGTGTAAAGCAACTACTTACCCATGTTTTGTTACCCACACACTTTCTCTTCTGTTTCAAGCCAAATGACTGGTAAATTATTTTTCCTTGCTGACATTAATTTTTGACTATTAGACATCCAATTTGGCAAATTAATGATGACACTAATCCTTAAAAGTCTTTTCAATGTGTTTTGTTATGTTGCCTCTCTTCATTCCAGATTATGTAGTCTCAGGTTACCTTTTTCACTTTCCTGACTTTTTTCCCAAAGAGTTGAAAGACTGGATTTGTTTATACTTGTTAAATTAATGCCAGATAGTATTACATTCAGTTTAATCAACTATGAAAACTGTAAACGTTAAATATAGCCTGCCTGCTGCTTAGAGCAGGACATGTCTCTCAATGGATGATAACGTAGAAAAATTCAATGTGAACTCAAACTTCCAAGTCTCCAGGGAAGAGACCAGAAAATTTCAGACCCAAATAAAATGAAATCCTCTGCAGAAGAAAAGGAATGTAAAAAGATACAGAATGCAATAGTCTTAAGAGATGTCAAATAGGATTTCTCCTCAGAGAAACAAGGAAATGTGGCTATGTTATTTTAATATGTGATATTTTCTTTTCAAATGCTAATATTTATGAAAGGGCAATATCAGCATGAAGAAAATGAAATTAAAATGAAAAATCAAAGTTGTCTGTAAAAATGAGGACCAGTGAATCTTTTAAGGCAGTTCAGAGGGAAAAACCAGATGTTATAGTCTATAATTTTAAAAAAATAAAATAAAGACAATTTCAAGGTGCCAAACTCAGAGCCCAGGAGAGCAACCTCCCAGGTTACCCACAGCAGCTGCACTGATGTATATAGATGCTTCCTACATTGATGGGAAGGGGTTTTTCTGTCAATGTTCATCATCCACCTCTCTGAGAGGTAGTACATAGGCCGCTGGATGAATTCTTTCATTGACTTAGCTGCCTCTACAGTGGGGGTTAGGTTGACCTAACTAGCTCGAACAGGTTGTGCCATTTTTCACAGCCCTGATATAGCTAAGCAGATCTACGTTTTAGGTGTAGACCAGGCCTAAACTTCCCCAAACTGTTGCACAAATATGCTGTAAGCTTAAATGCCAAAATTTGATGGTTCCCTTTGAAAAGGTAAGATATTTGGATGGTAAAGCTAAAACTTTACAGGGTCCCTTTTCCTCCCCTTTGGCTCCTCCACCATTCCCACTAAAGGCTCCCAGGAACTTGCAGACATCTTCAGTTGATACTATTACTCACTTGCAGACAAAACTCAGCAACCTATTGCCTTCCAATGTCTATAATCCTTTCATCATCCTGAACACACACCTTGCAACCTCCCTTTCTCCAATTCCCAACACCCCATGACACTGACTTCCTAGGCCCTTCCAATAGGTTCCTTCCCCCCAAGTAAGCTGAGAACTTTTGGACTTTAATCTTATGAGTCTGGAGCTTTTACTGTCAGGGATGCTGCACATTTCACTCCCCAACTTTCTTAAAGAACCTTGGAGAAAAGAGGCATTTTATTTATCCAAATCTTCAGAAAAGTATGTCCAAAGATCAAGGATTGATCTGAGTTTTTATTCCTGCCAATCTGCTTTCCTCTTCTGAGACTTGGGAACAGTAGTTGTGAGTTATAAGATTATACACTGTAGGTATTATCTTTGAGATGAAATGTAAAATCAGGACACAGACCATTAGTATTCAGGACAGATTTTGTGGCTCATTTTGTAAGAGGAGGGGTGTTAACGTCAGTCCCATGGCCAAATTCTAATGCAGGTAATTAAATTCTGCTTACCTAAATTCCTTCTGCAGTTTCAGTTTGATTTGGAGTGCTTTCATTGCCTGTCTCTAAACGTTGTGTTGTGTTACTGTGCATTATTAAATGACCGCCTGTTTCACCTCAGAGGTTACTACATTTCATTGATGATATGATGATCATTTCAATGTAGTTTGCACAGAGCATAAGTTCCTGAAGCAATTTGGTTTCCTCTCTTAAGAAAGAAACCCACAATATGTTATTTTATTAACAACAGGTGGGTATGAGAGATATTTTTGAAAATGGCAAAGTGTACTTAGCTTTCCTTTCACTTATAACTAAAGTACAAATTAAGAAAAAAAAGCAAATATTTTGGTATTTACAATTAACTTGTTTTTCTTAAACTGGCTACTTTTACCTCGATAGTGTGAGAAAGTGTTTTAATACATTAGTTAAATTTAATGTTAATGCTTTAAAGTATTTTTCTCTTTTGCATATTTTACTATATGCTATACTTTACTCAGCGTATGTGATAAAGGTAAGATATAGGTGTTTGGCTCAAGGTAAAAACTGCTAAACCCCCAAAATATATTAAATTAGGCTTTGTTGATACACTCTGTCTATCTATATTTGGGATTTTGGATGCTCATGTGTGACCTAGGGAGCAAACTAGCTAGATTACATTGGCTGCTTTATCAGTGTTTCCAATGTACTATGTTTTTTCCTTAAATGGGAGTATCCACTACATCCCATCTTCTGCTCATAAATTTCCAGTAATTTTTTTTCTCATCTCATCAAACTACAAAAATATCTAATTATTTAACAGCCAAAACCTAATTCACAAGGACAAGAGAGTACTTGAGTATGTGGATGAAAGGATTGTATGGTGCCAGAGAATTCAATCCTAGGTAATTATAAAGCTAAATGGAAGACTGGAAAATGAACTGTGATTGCCTAATTCTCTGGAAATATCTGGTTCAGCTAAATGGGTGCTATAATACAGAGTTGAGTGATTTCAGAGCACAAAATGGTTAAGGCAAGTGGGAATGCCCTATCCCCACCTAAGATGTAATCTGCTTTATATAACAGTATTTGTGTGTAATATATAAATTCTATACATCAATGTCACTCACTCATTAATCCCTTGCCAACTACATTTTTTTTTTGTAAAACACTAATGGCTTTGGCAAGAGACTAATGAGTGGGTGGAGTTCATAGATGGAGCTATTTATAATTATACGTGGTGCTTGTACTGCTGCCTATAGTTAAGATTACCTCTCACTTCCCATTAGAAGACCCTGTTTTGAATTGTTTATAATTTTGTCAAATGTTAACCATTTGGGCTTAAATTTCTATACAAGGTCTTTCCCTCAGGCTGAATTTTTTTTTTGAATATTTAAGCTAAAAATAGTTCAGCTTGGCGTCCCCGTTTTCTTAACTGGGAAAGGGACTTTCATTAGACATTTGTGATGCTTGATCCTTAGATTTATAACAGTCCTTTTTGTGGCCAATTTGTCACAGTAGTAGCATTTAACTGAATTGCTTCCCTTTATTTTTGCAAACAATTTCCCTTGTTTTAGAATTATCACTTTTTCTAATTGTTTAAAAATGTTATGAACCAGATTATAATCCCCTTTTCCTTTGTACATATTAGACCCAGATCTGTATTTGTATGCTTCCCTCTTCCTGAATAGCGACTGCTTCCTCTTCCAGCGCACTGCTGCAAGGAAAGAGTCAAGTTCCGTGGCAAATTCCATAACCTCTTGGACCATCTTTGGCTTCCTTTTGCTGATTTAGATCTGCAAGTCCAAGCCCAGCTAAGCATCTATAAATCAATCAGTCCATGGCCAATTTATCCTTGAAGTCCTCACTGGTCTCAGTGTATACCAGGAGCACAAGCCTCTGCAGGTTCTCTGCTTTTTCAGATAAAGTCTCTTCTTTCCCTCTTTTTCTTGCTTTGAGTTGTGCTCTGGCCAGCTCAGATTGAGGGCTGGCCCCAAATATATCAAGGGCTTGTACTAGATAAGCAGAACCAAAAGGGACCACTCAAGTTAGCTGCTAGAACTGCCATCCTTTTGTTCACCTCCCCAGCCATTCATTTAGTCTATGAGGTTGAACAGAGCCAAATAAACCTCCCAGTGAATATTCCCTTCAAAGAGAGTAGGTTTATGCATTATTTGAGCTGGGACAACCCAAAGTCTCCAGTCTTACTCAAGTTCTCTGGCTGACCCAATTCCACATCCAGGTGACAGCCTTACACTGTGGTCTGCGACCTTTTGATTTCCTTGTCAAGGTGATTTCTCAGCTCCCATCTGGGCTAACTTTCAATGGTCCCTGCTCTGTTATGGAGCACTGCCCCCGGGGCTCCCTTGCTGGTGACTCTTCACTCTGTAGTGAGCCTTATTGACACCAGCTGAGCCACTAGTTCAGTTCAATCCCCTTCCAGGGGTAACAAGGGTCAATTAAATGCTGACTCTCTTTGGGGTCTTCTGCTCCCTTCTCTGGGCCTGGTTAAACTCCCTTCTCTGGGCTTTGGCCACTCTTCAATGTGGCAGGTGAGGGCCGTGGGGAGAGAACCAGGTCTGCTCACTACTCCATGTTCCAACCCAGTGACACTGTAAGTAGCAGCTGCCTGATGCTTCGCTTTAGCTACTTGCTGCTGCATTTCTCTTGACCACTTCCCTTCTTAGCCCTGGCACCTTCAGTTTCACCCTTACACTTCAGGGATAAGTCTTGCTTGAGTACCAATAATCAGCCACGAGCACTGTCCTTGGTCCTCTGGCTCTAACCAGCAACTGCTCTGTCTAGGTACTGAAGCTCCTGCACTTAGCCATGAGCACCTTCCTTGCTCCCTTGGCTCCAGTCAGCAACTGATCCGTTCTGTCCAGCAGCTCCCTTTATATGAGCCTGCTGGGCTCTGATTGGCTACTTCCCTGCAGCCTCTCTAGGTAGCCTGGAGGACCCACCTTTACTGCTCTTTCCTGGGGCAGGGCTGCAAGACTTCCAGCAGGGGATACACACCATCACATGCTCCTGCATTTCCTTAGCCAAAGCCAAATTTTATCCACTACTCCTTCTACTGGGGTCCCTTCACCAGTATGGCAGCTTAAATCACCACCAATCTCTCAGAAGGTGTCAAGTATCAAAGGGGTAGCCGTGTTAGTCTGGATCTGTAAAAGCAGCAAAGAGTCCTGTGGTACCTTATAGACTAACAGACATATAGGAGCATGAGCTTTCGTGGGTGAATACCGCTGCTTTTACACTCACAAGGTGTTACTTTCAACCATAACCACCAACTCAGCC
Organism: Trachemys scripta elegans; assembly: GCF_013100865.1. NCBI lineage: Eukaryota > Metazoa > Chordata > Testudines > Emydidae > Trachemys > Trachemys scripta. Next base: position 98,224,343 of record NC_048304.1, on the reverse strand, counting down.
AGCTCATTTCTAAAGCTCACCTTTTCTTCCGTAGGTCAACCTTGTTGCCGAGCATGTGCTGACATTACACAAATAATCCTACTCTCTATCATTAACCATGCTGCTATCAGTTAGTCTCTTCTTTGATGATAGCAGCCCCATTCATTTTTTCCTTCAAGCCAAATAATTTTAAATCCATCTCTCAAGATTTTACTTTTGCCTCCACAACATCTAGTTTCCTGCAGTATATGGATTTTCCTTTTAGTCATTCCCGCAACCATCTCTCCTAACCTACCTGTAAGTGAATTTCCAGGTTGAAAATTCTCAGATCTTTGCCAATTTGTCACTATTGTCCAGAAATGGGTGCATTGGTTACCTCCAGTGTGGTAGCATGTTTTAAATGACTAGAGCACAAAAAAATCCATAATACACAAAGGAGCTAAATTGCCTGCTGGTGTTGTCCCACTTTGCTAACCCTGTGGCTGTTTTCATTTGGAGTTTACTTTCTCCTAGATCAGCTCCATCCAAAGGTTCCAAGCCTGAACCATCTGAAGCTGAGAGTCATTTCCTGCTCTCAGGGCAAAAGCTGCCCTACATCTAAATGCTCCATCCAATTAGCCATTGGCCCTTTTTGGGATTGATTGCTTACACCAGGCACACAGAGTCGTATTTGCCACTCATTGAGTGTTACCACCCTCTACCACGTGGAGTTTGTGGTTGGGATGCCTATATTTGTAACCCACACATCTCTTGGGTGTGGTATTCTGTCCCATCTAGTGGCACCAAGACCACTGAGAGAGAAACAGGTTCATGAATCTGCTCTACAGCCTTAGCTAACAAGCTGTTGGCTTTTAGCTCATGTGTTAGCGGTGGTTGCACAAGCTCCAGAGGCCCCAGGTTCAATCCCGTCTGCCGACGACCACGGTCTGTCAGTGTTACATATTTCAAATGATTTCCTTGATTTTAATACATGGTAACAAAGCACCCAACATAGAGAAACTTTCCCCATAACACCTCACCAGAGAAAAGTCTAGCACAAAGTATACAGATATCTCACTCGCTAACCTGTTCACAAATTCCATTTTGATAATTACATTCTGCCTAACCTAAATTCATCCCGTACTTTAATTGGATATGGTAATCTTAATCACTTGGTGTCCTAAATTGTTCTTGGGGCCAAGTTTTATCCCCGAGGTGCCTGCACTTCCAGCAGGAGATGCAGTGATTCTTGTATCTATGCAGTTTATAAAATACTTTGGGGTTGTGTGGGGTGAAAAGCACTAAGTAAATGTAAGTTATTATAATTGTTTTTTTATTCATAACACACTAGGAGAGTTTTAGCCTTTTATATAACATTAGATAGTTGCAGCAGTGCCAAATGTAAAGTAAAACACTTGAGAATGCCATTAATAAAGACAAGAGAAACACACATTTACATATGTGTCAGTGAGATGAACCTTACAATGCTGTCCAAGGGCACGAATAATATGAATGACTAGAGAAGAATATAAGCTCCTGGAGAGTAACAACAAGAAAATGACAGCTGCTTCACTAGTACTTTCAATGCAGCTCATTTGACATATTAATTTATAGACTGTCAAAACTTGAAAAAAAACTTGCATGGTGAGCAGGTTTTATTTCACTTAAAATAAAATAATCAAAAACCTGCCAGACACCTGAGTGCATAAAACTGAAGATAAAACAAAAATCAAGTCTCTTATCACTACTGCAAAGAGAAAATATGGGGTTGGGGGAATTGGAAGCTTAACAAGAATGTACAGGCAGGCTTGTGTTTGTATGTGTGTGTGTGTGTGGGGGGGGCAGAGGCGGCTCTAGCTGTTTGCCGCCCCAAACACGGCAGGCAGGCTGCCTTTGGAAGGTCCCCGGTCCCGCAGATTCAGCGGCATGCCTGTGGAAGGTCTGCCGGTCCCGCGGCTTCGGCGTACCCGCCGCTGAATTGCTGCAGAATCCGCGGGACTGGCGGACCTCCCACAGGCGATTCGCCGAAGGCTGCCTGACTGCTGCCCTCGCAGGGCACCCCCTTGGCTTGCTGCCCCAGGCACACGCTTGGAGCGCTGGTGCCGGGAGCCGCCGCTGTGGGGAGGGGAGGGAATGGTAGCAAAAACTAAAACAGAATGAGTTAATGTTAACTAAAGGGATCTAGAAGATAAGAAGGACTTTTACTAATATATCATGGGCAAGAGAAGCAGCGGGTAGAAGGCTGGTTCATTAATAAATGAGCTAGAGGAATGGAATTGGTATGGCTTTTTTGCCTCTCATCAGGGCCCCAATCCTGCAATAAACTCAGGTGTAGGGGATCCATCCCATAGAGCTCATTACCATATTGGGCTCTTAGGGCCAGATTCTGAAAGATATTTAAACGCATGCAGATGGGTGCATTCTTTTAAGCAACTAAATTGACTTTATTGAGATTACTCCTGATTCATAAGTGAGAGGAAAATCAGATCCACTAACTCAACAATGTTACAGTGATCTATCATTAACAAGAAAAATAAGGAAAGGTTTGCACTATTACCAAAGTAAAACATTCAAATATAATAAATCAGCCCCTTTTTTCAATCCCCTCCCAAACGAGCTTTTCAAAATAATAGATTTTTGGATGTTTTTTATTTGCCATCAGGCTTTAAAGTTCACATTTTCAAGCTTGTCTCTGTAACTATGAAGGCTTGAAACTTACTTTTTTACTCTCCAGAGCTGGAGCTTGAAGAAAAACACCAAACACCACGAGACTCATGATAAAATCCTGATAGTTGGCAAGATTGAGTTCAGACAATTATCTATTAAATTAATTTATTTACATTTATAAAGCAGCACCTGCTGGTTGCTGTTATACTTGGTCATATCTTCCGTGATTATCTTAAGGAAGAGGTAAATAGGATATTTACAAAATTCACAGTTTATACTAAACTGTGAGGAATTGTAAACACCAGTCCTGTTCTACACTGAAGAGTGACTAGTACAAATGGCACGTTCTTACTCACCATATCTGAGCCATGATTTTATTCAGTCTAGTGATTAAAATGTGCTCTTACCCCTTTTTACCCCAGTTTAGCATTACCGAGTCAGCAGAGCTGAGAGTGAGTGAGTGAGCTGGCTTCTATTCTTTCCTGTGCCTCATGAACAAAATGAGGTAAAAAGGCCCTTAGTCTACAGACTTCTCCAGGTGGGCGTAAGGATTTTCCCATATGAAGCAGTTTGCCAGATCAGGGCCTATGTGCTAATCAGCTATAATTGTGAAAACCTAGTGAAAGCAATGAGATTTCACAGTTGTCAATGAGTGCAATGTTTGGCCTGCAGAACTTTTATTACTGGTGGCGATTCATGAGAAGTAAAGACTCCATCTTAGCTTTCAGATTCCACATAGATTTTGCAGTGCTGGCAGGTAGAAAGACACATTTTGACATTAATCCCCACAACGGTTATGCAGTACCACTCGTTAGAATAGAACCACATTTTGAACCATATAAGATCAGATCAGGGTCAGTTCCTAAATCTTTACTAAGGTGTAACTCTTCATGACTTCTTAGTTTTCTTGCTTCTACAAATCTATACTTGTTTAATCAATATGGCCTGATTCTGTGAGGTGGTGAGTGCTCTATTCCCACTAACATCAGTTGGAGCTGCAAACACATGACGTGTCTGGGACACACTCAGCAACATATATTCTACTCTTTTTCATTGGCTCACCTACTGTAAGCAATAATCCTGCAGGACCAAGATGCCACTGGCTGTGGGAAGATACCATAATGAAGATTTTACCTGCCATTGTAATTAATTTAATTCTAGTCATGAATTCCATAAGGCTGTTTAATAAAGTCTAACAAAACAATCCCCTTAAATTTTTAATTAATGTAATTAATTGAAGCAAAATTAATCCGAGCAAAAGTTAATAATTGAGAATGTAATGCATAGAAGATTTTTTTACAGTGACATAAAGCCAATATATTATCTATAGTTATCATTCTGAGTCATTAGGAGAAGCAAGAAAAATTACAGCATATGTATTTGCATTAATGAATCACTCTGCTTCCTTTATTTCTAAAAATATTATACTTTTTGCTTGCTGCATAAACACACCCAGATTTTTTTTAGTACTGGGTGTCACCAGAATTATTATTATTTTTTTCTCAGAGCCAAATTCTTGTCTAGATCTGGTAATAAATAAATAGAATTTCCCTATATTTAGAAAAAGTGTGCAATTTACAGTCCTCAGTACTCACATGAGGAAATCTAAGTACTTTATTGCAAAGTATGAATTTTAAAATACACTTTTCACAATCATGAAAGTGCTGTACAAAACCATGACATGAAGGCACAAAAGAACTGCATATGCTTCAAGCCTGCAGTGTGCAAAACTTCACTGGAGTTCCATGGATGAAGGACCTGTAGGATTGAACCTGATGTTACAAGATACTAACACCCTCACCATACTTTCATTAGATAGTAAATTATGCAAATCTGGTAAAGAACTCCACGTGAATTAAAAAGCGCTCACAGATTTGGCAAAAATGCAGATATTAAAAGCAAAGCAGAAGTTGAACAAAAATTCTGATTGGGTCTATATACAGAAACCAAACTAGACAGGTAAAAGGGAAAACAGGAGTGAAAGACCTTAAAGCACCTAGAGGCAATTTCAGTAGGAGTTCAGTGCTTAGCAGAATCAGGTCCTAAATGCCCAGGTTCTGTGTAAGAACCTTAAACTATATACAAAGAGAAACATGATGCCAATGAAGGAGCTTAATGAAAGGAATCACATAAGAAAAATGAAAACAGTAAAAGGTGACATGATTTTCAACAGGTTGGAAGTTGAATAGGATACATGCCAGCAGACCAGTAAAGAGTCTAGTCCAACAGTAACAGAATCAGGGCATGTAGGAAGGTATCAGTTATAGCAGTTTTCAATGTGAAATAGTGACAAGTCTTGAGTACAGACTCTTTTCCCATAATGCATGCCCCAGTTAAGAGGATTATTCTGTATTACTATTAAGAGGAAGAGTTACAATAGCATAATTAATCAGCGTAACTGATGTTTAGAGAAAAAGGTTTTAAAGGATTTTCCTTCCCATACAAAATCAGTACTGAAGAAGATTACAAAATGCTTCCTGTTTTATATTCTCTTTTCCTTAGTGAAATCCAGGAGCCCAAGGGCTTGTCTATACAGTGATTTAGTGAGCAAGAAACTGGGATGTAAATCTACAGTGTATCAGTCTGCCATTGCATGAAGTGACCATGTGTATCCCGCTGCTGTGCTCTAAAAGCTCCATTGTGCATTTTGACGCACTACTGTTTAGAGTAAAGCACTCTGTGGAACTCAGTGCACGGTAGCAGGGTCCATATGGCCACTTAGTGTGCCGCAGGTAAGAGTGCTGTAGATTTACACCATAGCTTGCCATGCACTATTTAGCCTTAAATATAAGCCCTAAGTCCCCTTTGCAACTTGGGTATTTATTCATTTCCACCTGTGCAAAACGCAATGGTGAGTATGCATACATTCTGTGCAGCTGTAAATACCACGCAAGGTGCAGGCAGTGGAGAATCAGGCCTTGTCTGTTTTGAATTACCAGTGTCCAGCCTACTATCTCCCATCAGACCCTTAGAAGGGAGGTCTGTAAAGAATTGTTAGTACTATATACTATCATCATTAAACACATTTTGATTTTAAAATAAAAATCTACGATTCAAGTCCATGAAGACAGACATCTTTCTAACATCACTATGAGGCTTTCAAGATGTGTCTGTGCTAATAATGTGTATGCCAAGGCTTATTAAAAAAATATAATCAGCTAAAACCAGGCATGCAGAAAATGTCTGTTTCACATGATTGCATACCCAAGCTTAATCCTATCATAAATATCTGAAGAAGTTACTAACTACTTAACAACGTATGAAAAGAATATCTCCAAATATTCAGGGGATACTCATAGGCCTGGTCTACACTATGACTTTAATTCGGATTTAGCAGCGTTAAATCGAATTAACCCTACACCCGTCCACACAACGAAGCCATTTATTTTGAAATAAAGGGCTCTTAAAATCGATTTTTGTACTCCACCCTGACGAGCAGAGTTGTGCCAAAATCGATATTGTCATTTCAAATTAGGGTTAGTGTGGCCGCAATTTGATGGTATTGGCCTCCGGGAGCTATCCCACAGTGCACCATTGTGACCGCTCTGAGCAGCAATCTGAACTTGGATGCACTGGCCAGGTAGACAGGAAAAGCTCCACAAACATTTGAATTTTATTTCCTGTTTGCCCAGCGTGGAAAGCACAGGTGACCACAGAGAGCTCATCAGCACAGGTAACCATGCAGGCCGATAATCGAAAAAAAGCACCAGCATGGACCGTACGGGAGGTACTGGATCTGATCACTATATGGGGAGAGGATTCAGTGCTAGCAGAACTTCGTTTGAAAAGGCGAAATGCCAAAACTTTTGAAAAAATCTCCAAGGGCATGATGGAGAGAGGCCACAATAGGGACTCAGAGGAGTGCCGTGTGAAAGTCAAGGAGCTCAGACAAGCCTATCAGAAAACAAAGGAGGCAAACAGTCGCTCCGGGTCAGAGCCACAGACATGCCGCTTCTACGCTGAGCTGCATGCAATTCTAGGGGTGGCCACCACCACTACCCCACCTCTGACCGTGGATTCTGAGGCGGGGATAATCTCATCAGCTACACCTGAGGATTCTGCGGACGGGGAAGAGGAGGAGGAGGAGGAGGAGGAGGACAAACTTGCGGAGAGCACCCAGCACTCTGTTCTCCCCAACAGCCAGGAACTTTTTCTCAGCCTGACTGAAGTACCCTCCCAACCCTCCCAAGCCAGTATCCAAGACCATGACCCCATGGAAGGGACCTCAGGTGAGTTTACCTTTTAAAATATAAAACTTGTTTTAAAAGCAAGTGTTTTTTAATGATTACTTTGCCCTGAGGACTTGGGATGCATTCACAGCCAGTACAGCTACTGGAAAAGTCTGTTAACGTGTCTGGGGATGGAGCGGAATCCTCCAGGGACATCTCCATGAAGCTCTCCTGGAGGTACTCCAAAAGCCTTGCCACAAGGTTTCTGGGCAGTGCAGCTTTATTCCGTCCTCCATGGTAGGACACTTGACCATGCCATGCTTGCAGCAAGTAATCTGGTATCATTGCATGACAAAGCCTGGCAGCGCATGGTCCGGTGTTTGCTGGCATTCAAGCAACATCCGTTCTTTATCTCGCTGTGTAATCCTCAGGAGAGTGATATCGCTCATGGTAACCTGGTTGAAATACGGGAATTTAATTAAGGGGACAGAGGTGGCCGTTTCTACTGGGCTGTTTGCCTGTGGCTGAAAAGAAATCCTTCCCTGCAGATAGCCAAGCTCAGGGGGGGTGGGGAATTGGCCCAGAGCTTTTCGCGTTTGGCTAGCAGGGATCTTCCCTGATACCAGCCACGCGGTGGGGGAGGGATAAAGCGATCATCCCAGAGAATTCATGGCGGGGTGGGGGGTGTTAGTTTGGTTCCTGCAGGGATCTTCCCTGATACCAGCCATGCAGTGTGGGGAGGGATAAAACGATCATCCAGAGAATTGGATGGGGAGGGGGCTTAGTTTGTTTTCTGCTGCTGAAGGTTAACAGGAAAACCGCAGCACTCAATGGGCTTTGCTTGGTATGTAGGAAAGGAGGGTGCAGAAGCCGAAAGACAATGGCTTACCATGGCCGCATGCAAGCCGAATTCTGTTGCCCGGACCTGCGTCTGTGACCTCTAGCAGCAAAGCCACAGGCGCTCAATATTAAGAGGCAAAATGCGACCTTGCACAGAAATCACATGTGCTATGTAATGTGAATAGTGTTGGTCACCATGAAAGAGTATAAGCATTGTTCTGCAAAATGTATCTTTTTAAAAAATTCTCTCCTTTTTTCCCTCCCTCCAGCAGCTGCAAATTTTTCAAGCCTCCCTCCTCCGTCCTGAAGGCTATCTCAGATAAGGCATCGGAAAAAGAAGACGCGAGTCGAGATGTTCGCAGAAATCATGGAATCCACCCACAGTGAAAGAGCTCATCTGAATGAGTGAAAGGACACGGTTTCAAAGTATAGGAAAGAAGCCAGTGAACGTGAGGACAGGAGGGACCAACGTGAGGACATGAGGGTCCAACGTGAAGAGAGGAGAGACACTCGAGATGAGAGGTGGCGGCAGGAAGATTAGAGGAGGCAGGATGCAATGCTGGGGCTGCTGCGTGAGCAAACAGACATGCTCTGGCGTCTGGTGGAGCTTCAGGAACGGCAGCAGGATAACAGAGTGCCGCTACAGCCCCTGTATAACCCCCTCCCCATGTTCCATAGCCTCCTCACCCAGACGTGTAAGAACGCGGGGGGGGGCGGGGAAGGCTCCGTACACCCTCCCATTCCACCCCAGTGGACAGCCCAAGCAAAAGGCTGTCATTTTTAAACCTTTTTTTAGTGGCCTTTTCATTCCCACTGATCCACCTCCCAAACCCCACCCGGGTTCTCTCCCTCTTTTTTAATCAATTAATAAAGAATAAATGATTTTTAAACGATAGTGACTTTATTTCCTTTGAAAGCAAGCTGGGGGAAGGGGGAGGGTGGGTTCCTTACAGAGAATGAGTCAATAAAGGGGGCGGGTTTTCACGAAGGAGAAACAAACAGAAATTTCACACTGTAGCCTGGCCAGTCATGAAACTGGTTTTCAAAGCTTCTCTGATGCACAGCGCTTCCTGGTGTGCTCTTCTAATCGCCCTGGTGTCTGGCTGCGTGTAATCAGCAGCCAGGTGATTTGCCTCAGCCTCCCACCCCACCATAAAGGTCTCCCCCTTACTTTCACAGAGATTGTGGAGCACACAGCAAGCAGAAATAACAATGGGGATATTGAGGTCTGAGCGAGTCAGTAACGATCACCAGCGACCTTTTAAACGGCCAAATGCACATTCTACAACCATTCTGCACTTGCTCAGCCTGTAGTTGAACAGCTCCTGACTCCTGTCCAGGCTGCCTGTGTATGGCTTCATGAGCCATGGCATTAAGGGGTAGGCTGGGTCCCCAAGAATAACTATTGGCATTTCAACATCCCCAACGGTTATTTTCTGGTCCGGGAAGTAAGTGCCTTGCTGCAGCCGTTTAAACAGAGTAGTGTTCCTGAAGACGTGAGCATCATGAACCCTTCCTGGCCAGCCCACGTTGATGTTGGTGAAACGTCCCTTGTGATCCACAAGTGGTTGCAGCACCATTGAAAAGTACCCCTTGCGGTTTATGTACTGGGTACCCTGGTGCTCCGGTGCCAAGATAGGGATATAGGTTCCATTTATCACCCCACCACATTTAGGGAATCCCATTGCAACAAAGCCATCCACTATGACCTGCACATTTCCCAGAGTCACTACCTTTCGTAGCAGCACCTCAGTGATTGCTTTGGCTACTTGCATCACAGCAGCCCCCACAGTAGATTTGCCCATTCCAAATTGATTCCCGACTGACCAGTAGCTGTCTGGTGTCACAAGCTTCCACAGGGCTATCGCCACTCGCTTCTCAACTGTGAGGGCTGCTCTCCTCTTGATATTCTGGTGTTTCAGTGCAGAGGACAGCAAGTCACAAAGTTCCATGAAAGTGCCCTTACACATGCGAAAGTTTCGCAGCCACTGGGAATCGTCCCACACCTGCAACACTAGGCGGTCCCACCAGTCTGTGCTTGTTTCCCGGGCCCAGAATCGGCGTTCCACGGATAGAACCTGCCCCATTAACAACATGATCTCCAAAGCACCGGGGCCCACGGTTTGAAAGAATTCTGTGTCCATGTCCATGTCCTCATCACGCTTGTCGCTGTGCTGCCATCGCCGCCGCTTCCTCGCCTCGTTTTTCTGGTCCTGGCTCAGCATAAACTGCATAAGAATGCGCGAGGTGTTTACAATGTTCATGACTGCTGTCTTGAGCTGAGCGAGCTCCATGCTTGCCGTGGTATGGAGTCTGCAGTGTTCACCCAGGAAAAAAGGCGCAAAATTATTGTCTGCCATTGCTTTCATGGAGGGAGCGGTGAGGCTGTACCCAGAACCATCTGCGACAATGTTTTTTGCCCCATCAGGCACTGGGATCTCAACCCAGAATTCCAATGGGCGGGGGAGACTGCGGGAACTATGGGATAGCTATGGGATAGCTACCCACAGTGCAACGCTCCATAAATCGACGCTAGCCCCGGTACATGGACGCACACCACCGAATTAATGTGCTTAGTGTGGCCGCATACATTCGACTTTATACAATCTGTTTCCAAAATTCAAATTATATAAATTCGGATTAATCCTGTAGTGTAAACATACCCTTAGATGGTTGAGGGCTTGGAAGAAACGTACAATACATGCTACTGACCTATCTCTCCTTGCTTATCAAAAATGACCTTCCATATTAATTTTCCACATAAGAAACCTATCTGTAAAGTATGGTGTTGACAACTCTATTGCACAACTGTAACAAAGTATCGATATTTAACTACAAGAACCAAAGGAAGAAAAATGATCTTTGAACTAAAATGTTCTGTAGTGCTTATTGAGTTTAAATATGTTTACTTCAGTACAGTTTACAAAAAACATTACAGAAAAGAACAGCCTGCATTTTATTTATAGACGTCTTGAACCTGACAATATTAAACAATAGTGTTTTTATGACCGTAGTCAAGAGTCTGCAGGATACTTGGAGAATATTTACTTGTGAATGTGAGTGGAAAAATTATTTTGCATTAATAATCATTCCACTTAGTTTCTCTACACTAGTCTCAATATTGGGATGGCCCAATTCAAGGATTATATGACATATAATTCAAGGTATGGTACAGTGCAATACAAATGCCACCAAATGATGCAATCCCATTTTTGTGTGCATATCAATTTTCAGTTGATAATTCATTGGTTACTTGCTGGTGAGTTTAAAAGGGCTGGTACCTCAAGATGCTTAGCATCCTCAATGTACTTTGAAATCACAGGGAATTGAGGGTGCTGCATATAACAAGAGGTGCTTACTGTGTCAGAGCATCAGGCTATAAGAAACTATAGTAGTTTCTAAACAAACTAAATGAGAACACCCAGTTCCTCTAAAAGTGAGAGATCATTATCTCAAGCTATCGTGAGACTCAGTATGGACATTGGTGGCACCTTAAAGACTAACAGATTTATTTTGGGCATAAGCTTTCATGAGTAAAAACCTCACTTCTTCGGATGCATGGGGAAGTGAGGTTTTTACTCACAAAAGCTTATGCCCAAAATAAAACTGTTAGTCTTTAAGGTGCCACCAGACTCCTTGTTGTTTTTGTAGATATAGACTAACACGGCTACCCCCTGATACTTGACAGTATGGACATTGTTATTTTGTTTTAACTCTGCCAGTGTATCTAATAATTGTGTTAAGTTTGTAATTATTTCTCACACCAAGCCCTTGCTATCTCCAGTTAGATATTATTAATTATTTTTAAAAAATCACAATTAATATCAAACAACAACACTGGAGAATGTGTATTGTACAGCAGAAGCAAATTTATCTGAATGAAGTTTACAAAAATGTATTTTTAGCTTCTTTTCACCTGCTATCTATGGTCTGAGCAAATGCCATTGCATATAGCTACCTACCCCATAAAGTGCTGAGTGCCTCTCAAGAGCCACTGAGTGCCCTAAACGCCTACTGAAGTCAATCGGAGTTGAAAGGATGTGGATTTCTGCATTATTTTTCTCACCTAGGCTCCAGTCCTGCAAACATTTAGACACATGGTTAATTTTACTATTATGAGTAGTCTCATTGCAGTCCATAGGACTACTTGCAGTAGTAAAGTTAAGCATGCATCTCAGTGTTTGCAGGATCAGGGCCATAGGCCCTGATCCAAATGCCATTGAAATCAGTGGGAGTCTTTCTACTTACTTCAGTGGGCTTTGGTTCAGGCCTGTGGGATTTCATCCCACAAACCATTATTCACATCATACGAGTCCTTGCCTACACAAATAATTTCATTGGCTTCAATGAAATTTTTCTCACGAGTAAGAATTACTCTTATGAGTAAGCATTTGCAACATAGGGGCCAACCTTGTGCAGTGCTGCACACCCTCACTATGTCAATGGAAGCTGAGGGTGCTCAGTACCTTGCAAGAAAGGTATCAATGTAAGAAGCAGCTACAACACGTAACTATTGTATCCCCATTAAAATGTGTGCTATTGAAACAAATTAGATATAGAGACATGGAGCTGAATGAACAAATGATATTGTCAAACACTAAATAGCTTTTATATGCAAATGTATTACTTAAGAGATGCACAATATATTACCAACATGATAGCTGATAGATACCAGATGGGTATCTTTTAGAACTTTTGTTTTAAGCACAGAGTAAATACAACAGAATGGCAAGCAGAAACCATTGATGTGAGGGATCACATAGGATAGCCTGTATATTCTTCAAAAACAACAAAGAGTCTGGTGGCACCTTAAAGACTAACAGATTTATTTGGGCATAAGCTTTCGTGAGTAAAAACCTCACTTCTTCGGATGCACCCTTCTTCCTCCCCTTTACCCATCTAGCTGGGATCAGGTCGCTGGACCAATTTTTTCCAAGCTTCCCAGTCCAATACTTTCTCCGTATCTACTTTGTCCTCCCATACATAGTCTATCCACTGTTTTCTTGGCTGTCCTCTTGTTCTCTGCCTGCAAATTCTAGTCTCAAATGCCTTCCTAACAAGATTCCCTGTACCCATCTTTCGAACTTGCCCATAGCATTTCAGCCTCCTCTCTTGCAGCTTCTCTCTGATACTGCAGCTCTTGGTCTCACTCTTGATGACATCATTCCGTATGTGGCCCAGCAACATCACCCCTCATTGGTTACTTCTACACATCCCATGGTAGCCTGCAGCAGTGAGCCTCCCAGCCCAGATCGACAGACATGGGCTTTTGGGGCTCACACAAGCACTCTGAAAATAGCTGTATAGACAGCACCTTAAGCTGCAGGTTGGGCTGAAGCTCAGGCCTTGTCTTCACTTACCGGAGGGTCCGGCGGCACGCCATCGATGTTCTGGGATCGATCCCGGAAGTGCTCACAGTCGGCGCCGGTACTCCAGCTCGCCGAGAGGAGTATGCGGCATCGACGGGGGGAGACTTCCTGCCGCGTCTGGACCGCGGTAAGTTCGGACTAAGGTACTTCGAATTCAGCTACGTTATTAACATAGCTGAATTTGCGTACCTTAGTCCGATTTGGGGACTTAGTGGGGACCACGCCTTAGACTCTGAAGTCCACCCCTCACCTAGGCTTCAGAGCTCAAGCGCCAGCCCAAGTTGCAACTTCAAAGTGCTGTCTACACAGCTAATTTTAGAGAGCTTGCATGAGCTCTGTGAGCCCGAGTTTGTCAATCTGGGTTGGGATGCTTGCTGCCACCAGACATCTAAATGTACTCTCATTGCGCTCAAACATCTCATTTCAATGGCTTCGCGTCTTCTCAAGTGCCTCTCTTTAGTTGCCCATATCTCTGATCTGTACGAAAATGCTGCTCTTACTATGGTTTTATATAGTTATCACGTAAGTAGTCTGAGCATGTTTATAAGTAACTTCACTCACCTTGTGTTATTCTTCCTTCATGCTCAACAGTCTTGCTTGCAATTCTCTGTCGATTTCTCCATTTACCACTAACCCATCTCCAAGATACTTAAATGCAGAAAGCGTGTGTAGGTGCTGGCCCTCGATGTTGATGTTCACCTATCTTGGTTCTGCATGGGTCACCCACATGACTTCTGTCTTTTCTTTACTCATTTTGAGGCCATAGTTTGTTAGTTCCCTATTCCAGGAATCAATTGCTGGGACCAAATCTTCCTCAGTATCCACCATTAGCACAATTTCATCTGCATAGCTCAACTTCATACGACCATCCATTTGGATTTGCTTACTTATGAAGTCCACCACAATTATGAATAGTAGTAGACTAAGTGCAGATTCTTGGGGGACTCCAATGTTCATCCTGAAGCCCTCCATTACACCAAAGGTTGTTCACTTTTGTTATGGAACCATTATACAAACTCATCGCCATCTGGAGAAGGTCCTCTGGTACCCCACAGACAGGACCGGCTCCAGGCACCAGCTAAAGAAGCAGGTGCTTGGGGCGGCCAATACCAAGGGGCAGCACTCCGGCCACTATTGGGGCGGCACGTCCGCTTTGGCGGCAGGTCCTTCAGTCCCGCTCGGAGCGAAGGACCTGCCACCAAATTGCTGCTGAAGAGTGGAATGGCGCGATTGTGCTGCTGCAGCTTTTGTTTTTTATTTTTTGCTGCTTGGGGCGGCAGAAAACCTGGAGCCAGCCCTGCCCACAGAATTGTAGCAGAGGCCTCAGAAGTAGCCTAGGTACTTTGTCAGGTGCTTTCTGCAAATCAAGGAATGCCCCTCTGTGCCCGACGTTTCCCTCCAGGCTCTTTTCCACCAATTGTCTGTACCATGAATGTACCATCTGTCATAGGATTGGCTGTATATATTACTCCTAAATGATGGGTAAAATTTCAGCTGTTTAATTACTTGGGGCCTGATCCTGATTAAGTGTAGAGTGTCACTGACTGCAATGGTATCTACGCGTGCTCAGCACCTCTTGGAATCAGGCTCTTGATCCAGTAACTTCTGGGAATAAGAAAAGAAGAAATTGTGCTGGTAAGAGACAGGAGTAAATTTAAGGGAGGATTAGAATGGATAAACAGAAGCAGAGTTAGTGAACTAAACAAGTGGATTTTTTTAAAATGTGAAAAAATGTTTTATAGTACACCTTCGTAATTGAGAAAACAGCTCCTCACCCCCTCATCCAGGGCCGGCGCCAGGCACCAGTCGAGCAAGCTCGTGCTTGGGGCGGCAGATTCTACGGGGCGGCATTCTGCCCAATCCTAGGGCGGCACGGCCGCTTTTTGTTTGTTTGTTTGTTTTGTTTTGTTCGCTGATCCGGCTGCCCTGTAGGGGGCGGCGGCGCGGAGGAGGGGAGTGCCTTGCTGGGAGCGGGCTGCACGCTCCGTCTGCCCCAGCTAGTGCCAGGTCTGTAGCAAGCCCGGCAGGGCAGCCCACATCCTTCCCTCCCCGCCGACCGGAGCAGCGCGGAGCCCTCCCGGCAGGCAGTGCAGCGGTTGGGGCCATGTGGCGAGTGCCCTGCTGTAGCCCTGGCTGTCCCCCTTCTCTCTCTCCCCCCACTTCCTCCCCCTCCGCCCTTTTTTTTTTGCTTTGCTGTTCTGGCCGCCCCAATTTTTTTTTTTTTTTTTTTGCTTGGGGCTGCAAAAAAGCCAGAGCTGGCCCTGCCCTCATCCACCACTCCTCCAAAAAAGTGACAGCTTCTCGTATAAGTACCAATAATTACCAAGGGTCCCCGTTCTGTACTTGACATTGCTGGTCCTGAATGCCATGATTCAAGTTGTAATGCCCAATCCTATGAGGTGCTGAATAACTGCTGTAAGATGCTCCCATGTAAACCAATGGAGATAAAAGATACCCTGTACTTTCTTGGATACACCCCTCCCTTGTGTGGCTGAATTCCTAATCATTAATGGCCTGATCCTGCGAGGCTGATGAGTGCCTTCATTCCCCAGTGAAGTCACTAAGGGAGTTCATCAATTCACAATAGGGGTTAAAGTTGTGCAGTACCTCTGTCCCCAGCAGATTTCACGTGAAGGCCTCATAACATACAATATAATTACTTCACACTGACACTTCTACTGAATTTGATTAGAAACTCTTCTCTCCACCATCTGGAATATGCTTTCTCTTTTATATAACTATTTTGCCTTGTTCTTCTGCTCTTTTTCTCTTGGTGCGTATATCTGAAAAGGAGGAAACATTCACAAAAGGAGTCATAAAAAGAACAAAAAGTATTTGAGTGTGTCTAAATTTAACTAATCCTTTGGCTTTCTGGATGAAGTAGAAGCAGCAAAAGAGGAGGATGGAGATGAGAAGGTATGTGAGGATTAATTGGACTGAGACTGACTTTGTGCAGCTACTCTGTGGCGTGCCAAGTCTTGCTGCTCGGGGATGTTGTTACTAAAGAGTAGCTTGTACATTTTGTCCCAGATGATGATCCGTGTTAAGAGTCATTCCCACCATAGTCTGAATGGTAATGCTTTGTGCAAGGAGCATCAGACACTATTATTTTCAAATAACAGCATTGAACCAAAATGTTTTCTCTTTTGAGCTAGTTATATTTTCTCCCCTTCTCAGTCCATAATATAATATTGCTTGTCATGCAGTAATTGTACATGTCCACTGCTAAGCTTTTAAAGTGAGCCCTACTCCCCCAGTGATTTCAATGTAATAGCAAGACATGCTTTAATAACACAGATCAAGAGGGCCAAAGCGCAAGAACAATGCAGCATTGTAGCATGAATAGTTTGGGGCTAAAGATTTACAAAAGTGATTAGCAACTATGGATGTCTCAGTTTTTGGGTGTTCAACTTGAGACACACACACAAAAGATCTTAATAATACTCCAGTAATTAAGCATGAGTGTAAATATTTCCTCTTTTCACAAGAAAACATATCAGGATCCAAACTTCTAGGGCCTTTTGTCCTTAGAAAATATTTTCCAAATATCAGTCATTCCTTTAATAAAGAGAAAAAGAGAAAAACTCTGTAATATTCTTTTTCCAAGTACATTTGTTACTTCACCCTAATAAATTATTGTATTTACCAGCCTACTGATATCAGCCTACATCCTTCATTTGGGTGCTTCAGGTCTTCATTTTAACATTTCCCCGGAAGTTTAGTCCAAACTTCCAGCAAGGGTTAAATCATCAAATGGTCAGTTCACTAACAAAGATAATAACTTCCAATCAGGTTAGAGCAAAACTTTAACTAGAGAGGTTACCATAAAATGAAAAGAATCACAAAAATTCAAATTATATTTTAAAATGAATAGAATTCCAATACTGCAGATTTTCACCAAAACAAGTTCTTATCCAGTTCTTAGTTCAGCCCTAAGTGAGCTGATTAGATTAGATAGCAGCTCAAAATGGTGGAAACTTTTCCTCCTCTCTCTCTCTTTCTGAGCTTTAGACTGCTCATCACATGGAATAAAGGCAAAAGCTATGCCTCTACTATCCTAAGAGAATGGGATGATGATGGAGTCTCATGTTCATGTTGACATACGAGGGTTCAACAAACACTGTAGGTGAACATATATAGGAGATCAGATCAATGCAAGAATCAAAACAATCCCATGTGGGATAGAGAAGATTGTCCATGGCCATTGCAGGCTGTCGTATCCTTGTCTTGCACTGTTATGCTTCTCACATAAGGTGCTAATGTGCCTTGCTTCAAAGTGTTTAATAGTAACATGACAGATATGTCATTTAGGAATATGGGCCTACATTGGGCTGAAGTAAATTATGATTTTAAGTTAAGTTTGAATGTTCACATGATCAATAAGCTCAAAGTGTGATACCAAAAAGAATAAAATAATGAGAAAGAAAAATTGTGTTAAATTTGTAGTGACCCTGGAAATACCAGCATCATTTTATGTAAGGCTTATGAAATAAGTTAATTGCAACTGATTAATTGGAAACCAGGTGCAGGTGTAGCCCTAATACCTTCTTTTTTATTTTTGGCTAAGGTTCAATAATGTCATTTGTTTGTTATAATATATTAAAAGCAAGGCTTGTGGAAGTTTGTTTTGTCAGAGCTTTTTTCCTTACCCCTTTGGAGTTATATCCTGATGGGACGGAATCTCCTGTGTTGTGAGTATTTTGGCCAATGTTTACAAGTGTATTGCTGTTAGGATATACAATACAAGAGTGTATATGTATATATTGATATTTTGGATGTAATCAATACCAAGTGACAGTTGAACTATCAAAGTGATGCTTGTATGGAAACTGAGTCATGGTAAACCTTAATAAACTTAAAAGGGAAATTATTTCCAGCATGCCGCCACATTGCTCTGTCATAGTCTGTTGCTTCCCAATTGCTGGGGTCAACCTGACATGCCTTCAAGTTTGACTTCAGCGTGTCTTTATATCGTTTGTTCTGGCCACCAGAGGCACAGGTGCCTCATGTTAGCTTACCATAAAATATGGCCTTGTGTATTCTTGAGTCGTCCATACGAACGAGATGCCCAGACCAGTGCAGCTAAGCTTTCATGAGCATGCTTTGAATCCAGACATCCAGCAAAGGTTAAGGATTTTGATAGTGGGACTCTTGTCCCAACATAAGATGCTTCAAAGAGACCAAAGACAGCACATATGGAACTGATAACATTTACTAATGTGGCAGTGATATGTTGTCCATGTCTCACAACCATATAGAAGCATTGTAAGCATGACTTCCCGATAAATATTTAGCTCAGTGTTTATTTTTATGCCCCTATGATCCCAAAGGCAGTGTGATAACATTCCAAATGCAGAGCTGGCCTTGGCTACACAACGGATAATCTTATCATCAGTTGTGGCATTCTGTGACAGAATACTCCCCAGGTAGCAAAACTTCTTTCCAGACTTGAGAGGAGCCTTGTTGATCTTAATAATTGGGTAGACATGCATGGCCCCGGCACAGGTTGGTACAGTGTTTCAGTTTTCTTTAGGTTGATTGTGAAACCAAAATGATTGACTGCAGAAGTGAGGGGATCAGTTACAAATTGAATGTCATCAATCAAGTGAGCTATCCATGCAGTCATCAGCAAATAGAAGCTCCTTAATGAGTAAATCTGCCACTTACATGCGAGCATGGGAGCGTTGCATATTGAACAACTTCTCATCAGTGCCAAACTGGATAAATACTCCTTTGTCAATGTCATGAAATGCATCCATAAGGATAGCCGAAAAAAGGATAGAAAGAGTGTGGGAGCCAGCATACAACCTTGTTTGGTGCCATTGATGACTTACCATTTTCCAGCGCTCTGGACCATTATTCTGTCTTGGAAGGACTGAATGACAGAAATAACTTTCACAGGACATGCAAAGATTAACAAAAGTTTCCAAAGTCCCTCATTACTTACAGAATCAAAAGCTTTAGCGAAGTTGATGATCACTATATAAAGACCACGGTTTTGATCTCAGCATTTTTCCTGAAGCTGGAGGGCTGTGAAGATCATGTGTATCCTTCCTCTTCCAGACTGAAATCCACATTGAGACTCAGAAGAATAAGAAGAAGGTAAGAAGGGAGGATGGTTTCCACAAGGTAGGTGTTAAGTCTATTTAACATGACCCATGAAAGAATTTCCCCAGCAACAAAGAGTAGGGAAATGCCATGATGATTATCAGTTTGTGCTTTCACCTTTGCCCTGATAGAGGTGGACAGTGTTGGCACACTTGAAATCCTGTGGAACTGACTGTTGCTTCCAGAGAATGTGGAAGAGCCATGTGAGGTGCCTTGCACTGCGATAGCCACCCTGCTTATAGATCTCTGCTGGAGTGCCATCCAGTCCAGGTGCTTTCCCTTGTGACATCCGCTTGATTGCTGTTATGGTCTTATATAAGGTGGGGGATAGTGTAAGTTATTTTAACAGGTGTTGTGGAAAAACATTATCTGTAATTGCTTCCTTGAAAATGTTGGAAGGGTGATTAAGAAGCAAACTGAAATGTTTCATCCATTGGTCAAGTATTTCTTTTTGGTCAGCTAAAAGTTGATTGCCGTTCAGTGTGCATATAGGTGTGATCCTGTGCACGTAGGGCCATTCACAGCCTGAAAGCCAGAAAAAGAGCTTTGGTATCTTTGCGGTCTGCTGTCAATTGTAACTGCCATTTTCTTTTCCAATCTGTGCTCTTTCATTTGCAGAAGTCTGGTCTGAAGAATCTATTTTGCTTGAAGACATGTAGCTTTCCTAGCTGCCGAAACTTTGTCCGCTATGTAGGCTCTATGGGTGGCATGCAGTGAGTTCAAGAGCCTATATATTTCGGGGCCATTCTCATCAAGCCTGTCTTGATGTTTCCTCTTAATGGACCCAAGAACTTCAGCAGCCATATTATGTCAAGTAAACAAACATGTAAACTGGGTCCAATACTCACTATTCACAGTTGATTCTTCCTGAAAATTATTATAAATTTGTGCCCTAATAATGAATCTAAAAATCTACTTCATAAAGCAGACATAAAATATAACTTGTCCAATGGCAAAATATAACAGTTCAATGCTAAAGTGGGCACTTAAACTTGAAAATAATAAGGTGTCATAAAAAAAAGAATGATAAGCTATCTGGGGAGCTTATTATTTTTCTTTCCTACAAAGTTCACACATCCCAAAGGACTTGTTAGTGGATACTAACTCCCTATAAGATTATATAGATCTAGAGATGTTTTAAGACTTGAGAATCTTTTTGGATATTTCTGTTTGTATTAGAAAAAATGTTAACATAAAGGATATAGCATTTGAACCTGCAAGAAACTTTCTATTTTTATTCACTGCATGTGGAATATAAAATGTATAGTAATGGTTATAACAACATCTTCAAATTATTTATGCTTATTTTCATATTCTGGGGAATCTTATTTTAAGATTATAACTAAGTTCTGTAAGGATACAAATGTTTTACCAGGATGGTTATATATGTGTAGAAAATATTTTGATGTATTTTAACTAAAAATATTTTTATTTTGTAATGTTTGTAAACCGTGCTGAATGGAAAGCCCTGGAGAGTGGAATGTTGTGTTTATCATCACAGGGTCTGATCCTCAAACAGGGCGTGAGGCATGACTAGAGATGGGGCAATGGTAGCTTTAAGATCTTCATGCTTCCTCAATCCATGGGCCAGCCAGGGACAGGCTGATCCCCAGTAAAAGTTAGAGCAAGCCGAAGACTATGCTTATGTCTCGGTGTTTGTTCTCAAGAGCCTGTTTTGGCATTTAGGGGCTTGTCTTCACTACAGTGTTAGCAGTAACTTTAGTGTTGCCCCAACTTGACTATTGTCAACACACAAAAATCTCTAGCTGGTGTTAAGCTGACCCATGAGGGAATGTGGGTTGAAGCTTGAGTACTGCTGACCCTCGAGCTAGTAATGCAATGGGAATGCAGCTGTTCTGTGCTGCTAATCCGATCACACTATACTGCTTAAGTGCTGCTTTCCAGTGCAGTTGCTCTCACTTGAGCTAGGCTAATACAAGAGATGTTAACTCAAGCGGTGATAACTTGAGCTAACTCTGCAATGACCTGGGGCACTGTCAGGATATAGGGACATTCTGGCTGTCACCCTTTTCCTTGTTCATGCCCCTGCATCAGTGGAGCAGGTCTGACCACCCCCGGTTACCCCAATATAATGGAAATAGTTAGGTGGGACTGATCTCCTGGGTTTACGGCTTAGCAGTGCAAAGCAGCTGGAGTGGACACAGAATCAGGCCAACAGAGGTACAACGTAAGCAGCAGCAGTGAATGCTGCTCCAGTAATGTGCTTCTGTCCTGACCTGGAGTGACCACCTCTTTCAACCCTTGGACTCTTTTCGGAGATTGCCAGTTGTGGTGGTGGTTTTGTGGTGTGGCACCTCTTCACTAGGAAGTGTACTGAGTAGGATTCCATTTAAATTGTGTTGTGATCTGGCAGATCTTTCAGGATTGTGAAAAGTATAACATTTGTGGTAAGCATAGCTGTTAGCTTGCACTATGTAACAGCAAATAACTGAGTATGTGAGATGCATTTTAATTCAGCATGCCATAGTGTTGTAATTTTTTGAGCAAACTGCTGCAACAGATATTGATCAGATTTATTATATTGGTGGGCTGGAGTCTGATTTTATGGATTCATTTTTGTCATATTTAGGATATGAGATTTGGAGGACAAAAGTTGTTTACTGTATTTTAGGAGATGTTGGCTTAGTTAGTCCTTTGTATATGGCAATTTCAGCTAAAAGTGTTTATTCATCATATAATACTAATCGCAGTTACTAGAATGGTCTGTTATGTCCACATAAGATATGCCTATAAAGCAGAGGGGGACCAGATCAGAGCCAAATTTCTGCAAATTGCTGAGATCAAACCAAAATCCTGGAAAATATCTCCCCACCCCCACAATTTTGGGAGGCAGAGGTGTCTTGATGCAGTTCTAAATATTGCCGCTTGGGCCATTACTTGTTATTAATTTTTGAATTTTGACTAGAATTTCTTAATTTCTATATACTACTTCTATACATACAATAATTAATTTGCATTACAAAGTTTATCACATGTTCAATAAATGCATCATCTGTGCTCAGAGTCTATATTTCTTACTGTTCTTACTTCTAAAAGTGCTAGACTATTTCTCCAACTGATACCACAGTGTTAGCTGTGTGTGTCAAGTTAGATAAGAAAAATTAATAAAAAAGGGCAAAATAAAAGCTCTCTCTGGCAGACATATTCATGAATATAGAAGACTGCTCTACCTAATATGCCATCAAAAACAGACATCAAATTCTTTCTTAGTCAGTGAAGTGATGAAGGCATCCAGAGAGATTAAGGCTTCCACAGATAGTGTCTAGAAGCAAATCACAAGCTAGGAAAAATTAGCAAATTGGGACAAAGTTAACTTTTTGATACAGAGCCAAATATATTTGATACAAATTAAAACCTCCAATTTCTTTGTATTTTAATAAGCAATCCAATTACACTTAGGTGACAAAAAGATTTCTATGACCCAGTTTCTATAACATAAATTAATGGGTAAATTGCCTTGCCACTAAGTTATCATATCAAGGCTCAATTTCCTTCTTTTGCTTTGGATTTAATAATTTATAACAACAAACTGTGTTAAAAGTTCTTCCTTCTTATTCCTTTGCTTTACAAGTACAGGTCTGTCTCATCTTACGCTGGGGTTACGTTCCATGGTCAGCGCGTAAAGCGAAAACCGCGTATAGTCAAAATTACATTGAGTGTAATGGCGGGCGGAATCGCCCGCACTACAGGAACAGTATTTAAATTATTTTTCTCTTTTTTTTTTGTTTTTTTTGCCAACCGCGTAAAGCTGAATTCGCGCATGTTAAATGTGTGTAAGATGTGACAGACCTGTAAAAAGCCTGCTTGGATTCCAATTCTAACTTATATTACATGACTGAAAACCCGTAAAACTACCATAATATGACCAAGGTTAGTTTAGGCAGAAGAGAAAGCAGTAGAACCACATTAATGACTCTGTGCAATAATTGTTTTAATTAGGGTGTTGATTAATTGCAGTTAACTCACATGATTAACTCAAAAAAATTTATCACGATTAAAATAATTGCGATTAATCACAGTTTTAATCGGACCGTTAAACAACAGAATACCAATTTAAATGTATTAAGTATTTTGGATGTTTTTCTACATGTTCATATATATTGTATTATGTGTTAAAACAACAAGGAGTCTGGTGGCACCTTAAAGACTAACAGATTTATTTGGGCATAAGCTTTCGTGAGTAAAAACCTCACTTCTTCGGATGCATAGTATTATGTATTATGTGTTGTAATTGAAATCAAAGTGTATATTATTTTTGATTACAAATATTTGCACTGTAAAAATGATAAACAAAAGAAATAGAATTTTTCAATTTGCAATCTCTTTATCATGAAATTGCAACTTACAAATGTAGATTTTTTTTATTACATAACTGCACTCAAAAACAAAACAATGTGAAACTTCAGAGCCTATAAGTCCATTCAGTCCTACTTCTTGTTCAGCCAATCGCTAAGAGAAACAAGTTTGTTCACATTTACAGGAGTTAATGCCCTCTTCTTATTTACAATGTCACTAGAAAGTGAGAACAGGCATTTTCATGGCACTTTTGTAGCCGTCACTGCAAGGTATTTACATGCTAGATATGCTAAACATTTGTATGCTGCTTCATGCTTTGGCCACCATTCCACCCGTGCAATTAGCTATCAATTAGAAGAAGAATATTAAAAGATAGTAGACTCCACAGTATAATTTTGTATGCATTTGGGAGATTATCTATCTGTGCATGAGTCTAGATTAGATATATTTAAATATAGACCAATAAATACAAGCTAAATAAATACTTAAATCTCATTTGGATTCTATGGCATCACCTACATTAAGAATTAAGTGATATCTCTGGATAGCTACATTTCTCCCAAAGATTTCTTTGATAAGAAATTAGTCGGTACTTCAAGAAAATAATTTAAATTAGCAGTATGGCAATTAGGTTCAACTATTTACTCAGCTTCATATGTCAGGGCACTGCAGAATAGATTTTACATTTGTTAGCTGATCTAAAGATGTTCTGACATTATCCCAGACATGTTTGAAAGACATTATCCCTAATTCAGATGTAGAATTTCTTATGTGATTTTTCAGAAGCCACAATTAGACCAGATGATAATGATCTGCCAACAAAAGCAGGCTGACCCCATGAGGGGCAGAGTTGGGGGAGCGACTGGGAGGGCTATAATCACACCAAAATTTGATTTAACCCCCTGGTGGCCACCCCCCCCCAGTGCAAAGATCAGATGTTACACAGAAGTAAGGGTGGCACGGTATGGTATGGCCATCCCTACTTCTCCACTGCTGCCGGCAGTGGTGGCACTGCTATCAGAGCTGGACAGAAGTAGGAAGTTTGCAACCACGATCACAGGGCTATGAACCTTTCTAGTGCATGGAGGCTGGGTGTCATCTCACCTCTGCTGCTCCCAGCATCAGTGCCTAGGGGTGGAGGTTCCTAGGCTGTAACCTGGTGTCTGGTTCACACAGAGGCACCTTGCTCAGGGATTTGTGGAGCATCCAGAGGAAGAGCAATTGACAGGGGAGCTAGTGGGATCCTCATGGTAAAACACTCACACAGCTGCACTGCCCAGCTCTGTTTCGTCTCCTTCACAGTTCAGTCACGACTGCGGGGCTTGTGCTTCTCCCCCAATCTGTGTCCCAGGAGCCTCCCACCCAGTTTTCTGTCTAGCCCTCCTCAGTCCCCCCCGCCAATTGAGAAGAGGCTGGCACTACTCCTGTACCCCACCAAAGACCAGGTCATTTGGCAAAGGGTTAGATTCCATTCTTAAAGATATTACAGAAAGCAAAGTCTCTCCTCCATCATAAAATAGATTAATAGCGCCCATTAAAAACCAAATGCCAACATTTAAAAACCCAGTTAGGCTTCTAGAACTGTATTTTGGTGCGTCAATATATTTTTAGGTGCCCAGCATGATACACATTGAATTTAGGCCACAGATTTTTTTTTCTCATCCCATTATAACAAAGTTACGAATTCAAGCCAAATTGCAGTATAACCACATTGTCACTTTTGTCCTTGTAGGTACACACCAAACTCCTAACAAACAAGTGAAAAATGGAAGGGTAAATGTACAAAAAAATCAGCAGTCTGGCTGGTTTGTCACCACAAGGAAATAGGACATTTCTCATCTGGGAAGCCTGGAGAGCAGTAACATCAGACAGGTGGATTCAGCTTTAGAACCTGGATATTTAAAAGAATTATTGGATTCTTTTGATTTTAAACAATTGATTATTATGGAATTCATTCTCTCCTCCTAATATGATAATTTGGGAACTTCCCCTAAATATGAAAAGAAGGATCAATAAATCACTTGATAACTATGAGGGAGGTGCTAGAGGTCATCTCAGAAATCAGGTTCCTGGGAGTTTATGTTTGCTATTTTATAGTTCCCCAAAAGACAGGCAATACTATAAAAATGGCACTTTAATCTCTTGTAGCTGAAGGGCATCTAAGTTTTCCAAACTGAAACCCTAAATTTCATATTGCCATAGAACAAATGCCAGAACCCCTTTCCAGGAGATAAATTTAACAGACATTTATCTTCAAAGTCCCATAACAATAACATCAGAAGTTTCTTATGTTTGCAGTTGAAGATCAGTATTTTCAATATGTTTCCCTAAGGCATTTCCCATTGACTTAGCAAACTGTACCAATGACTGTCACAAAAATAAAGGCAGCCATACTACATTATTGAAACCAGGGTATAACGATATGGCCAAACTTATAAAATCTAAAGTCACTAAAAAGTCTCAAAAGGGCAGTATAAAAGTTGAGGCCTGACTTTCATCTCACTTTGGTGTAAATAAGAAATAATTCCACTAGAATCAATGGTGTTGCATCAGTATAAACCCACCATGAGAGGGTTCAGAATCAGGCTCACTAGCTTCTATTTATCTTTAGATTTAATAAATCAGTAAAAAAAGCTCCTAAGTTGCTTCTTAAACAATTCATGGATTCTTTCAAGAGCAGTCATAAATCCATCAAACTACAGTAAATAAAATATATAAGAAATTTAGAATAAGTGGGGGCAAGGCAGTTTAGACTCATTGACAAGTGGGAGAATGGGGTTATAGTATTTTTGTTTTAGGGTAGGAAGAGTCCATTAAAGTGAAAGGAGAAGGGGAAGGAAATGGGGGTAGAGAGAGGGAAGAAGACTTCTTTCAGAGTCACATTCATTGAGTCTAGTTAAAACAAATGATAGAAACCAACACTAATCATTTTTACCATTTTTCTTGAACTAAAATTCAAAACAGTTTGTATGTAAACAAATGGCAAGAGGAAAGAGCTGGTTAAAAAAAGAAATGTTAGCCACATTAAAATATGACAGATACTGCTTGCATTCTCAACAGGTCCCATCATTCACAGTCAAGGGCTATGCCTGCAAGATTTTGAATTCTCTCAGCTCCCTTTGACGTCAGTAGAGGAGCTGCGACTGCTGAACACCTTCTGGAATTTGGCTCATAGGTATTAATTAATGTAAATGAAACACTAGCTGTGGTAAATGATGGATGGAAGGTATTAAGATTAGTCCCTGAGGGGTGTTTAATGCTAATCTTAGGGTACTAAAAAGTCCCATGTTTAACAACTGAGGTTTAAGAACAACAAGAGCTTTTAATTAGAGTCTGATTTTACAGTTAACTTTTTAATTGACACTAGAGATCTTCCACATGCTAATTAGTAACTCCCCACAGTGCAGAGATTTTAATTTCCTTTCTCGTAGGTCAGTTGAAAATGACTGAAATTATTGTGGTTGCTCCTGCTCTATAGAGTTCTGCTGCCTGGTACCAAAGTCAGTTTAATATGATGAAACCTGTCAGCAAAAGTAACTCTTTGCTTTTATTGA
This sequence comes from Trachemys scripta elegans, assembly GCF_013100865.1. Taxonomy (NCBI): domain Eukaryota; kingdom Metazoa; phylum Chordata; order Testudines; family Emydidae; genus Trachemys; species Trachemys scripta. The sequence goes on along the minus strand of NC_048304.1, from coordinate 98,197,361 downwards.
CCCTAAAACCAGCTATACTAAATCATGTATAATAAGGGCCAGATCTTGCACTGGCCAAAAAAGTAGAGAGCTACATGTAGAAAAGTCTTGGACCTTGCATACACTGGGTTTCTAGCCACTGTTTTAGCTGCACTGGTCCAAACCCCTAGAGTAGACACAATTTACACCAGTGCAGGTTATGAAAGTTTCCAACACAGTGTATATGCAAAATGTGCAGTTGGATATATCTAAATATGCTCTCTCTTTTCTGGAATGCCTTGCTATTATATTGTATTCTTCTCTTACAAAAAGAGCAATATCAATTAATTCCTTTTCAATCTTTACATACATCAACTTGCTGATAAAAAAAAAGGGAATTTGTTAGTAAATTCAATGAGGAATCATAACTTTTGGCAATAAAAAGCAAGAAGTATGGAATGGTGACCCAAAAGAACACTTTAGGACAATTTAAATCCCTTCTTGGAGGTCATTTTAATCAGTTTTGGCTTATTTTTGTCTAACTATGTTATATGCTTAGGGTATTCTTTATTGCTTTTCCATTAGCTCCCATTGACAGAACAGCAAGTGACTAATAAAGCATTCTGTGGAATTCTCCATTCCTTCTTTCTATATACACCCCTCAATCTATGATTTGTACAAACAAGGGCACTTGTCTTTAACATCATGAATAATTCTAGAGAGACTACCTCACTTTAATGTCTTGTCAAAGGATCTTGTGGAAAGGTCACTCAATCTTATCCATATGCAAAAATCTTCATAAATTAATATAAAATAAGGCAATAAACCCTTTAAAATAATTAGATTTATTGTACACTGTAACTAATTCTGAAGTGGTTTCACTGTATGCATACTGCTATCTACTCAACTCTAATAACAACTTTTCCTGTCCCTCCCATTTGATATATAAGCAGATTTGGCAGAACAAATGATTATACAGATCAAAAGAATTTTAAATTTTCGAGGGATTTAATTTTAGCACTTTTGACAGCAGGGAGTAAATGTCTAGACAATAGAGGAAATCCCACTGCAAATTTTCAACAATGGGACAATCCATAGAACTTTCCAGATAATCTCAGTGGGGAACATACAGGAAAACATACCTTCCACTTAGTGATGTCATAAATAAAATGACTTGGATATTTATTTAAAATGTTATAAAACTGGCCTCCTTCTGTGATACTTCAGTTACAATAAAGGATGAATTTTTCAGGGAGATACAGTTGGCAATTGCTTGACTATTTGGGCACATGATTGCACTTGCTCATGCTTTAATGTTTTCCACATATGGCACCTACGAGCCTAAAAGCTACTGTGTAGCACATATTCATTATAGTCAGGCCTAATTGGGCAGCTGTTATTAGATGATGTATAGGGTTTGCACATGACTGATTATTTAAAAATTCTCTGCTTAAAGTGCTTTGCTGTCTAATACTTCCAAATAAAGGACCTGAGCATGAACTCTATCTTTACTAAATTAAAAATACTTTAAAATAACCTGTGTTACAATGTTGGAAAAATAAAACAAATACACATTAGAGCAGCAGAAAAAAACACACCTATGGAAATACCTCTGTTGTGTATCTTACAAAAGCTTTGGGAGGCTTGAATCCCATGTTTTTCCAAACACTCTTTTTTTTTCTTGGTGCAGGTTATATATTTTGAAGCATCATGTCAGGATGTCACAGACTTTACTAAACTTCATGGGGACATACTGCAGAATGACCGGACACAAACCAACATAACACTAAAAATGATACTAATAAATCATGTCTACTTATATTCACAGTCCAGGACCCATTTTAAATAATTATTTTTATAGCTTATATAGGACAATGTATAAACCAATTCAGTTGAGAAGATTAGCAACCACAGATGCTACTCAAACGTCAGAGGCTAGCTATGAGAGATATGGCGCTAGGGGTTCAGCCATTGCCATACAGGATCCCAAAAATTGCACTGAGACCAATTTGGTCAAGTTTCAAATAGAAAGTTTTAAAGGAGAAACTCTTCTGCCTTTAAAACCTAATTCATAGAGCTGCACTAATTAGTTTATTGGAACATTAGAACTGTGCTTCACTAAATTGGAACCCTGATGGTGGTGCTCTCTTCCAAATTATATTTTGCCCTGGTAGAAATATAATAAAACAAATATTAATAGCAATATGCAATAATTTTATTTATAAAATTGTCACTCCACTGACATGCTCATGGAGCTGTACAAACAATTCAAGGGGAGATTTTTTAAAGGTATAAAGGGCAGTTAGGCACCCAACTATCACTGGCTTTCAGTGGGGACAGGGCCCCAGATCCTTAGAGGTATTTAGGCACCTAACTCCTATTGATTTGAAAGGGAGTTAGGGGCCTAAATACTTTTGAGGATCTGAACCTGGATGCTTCGCTGCCTGTTGGGTCTTTGAAAATACATTTAAGTAAAAGGCTACTGTGCTAAGCTTTGCAAAACCAGTCAGGGAGGTAGGTCTGCAAAAGGGGACAAACAGAAAGATCAGGGAGATAATATAGAAGTGGGCCATCACTTGTCAAATTGAAATACACCTTTAAGTGGAAAAGTTTTAAGCTTACACTTTTTAAAAAAAAAGTTGGGGAGAAGTGAACCGAAATAGGTGTCAGGAAAGTGCAGGTTTCTCACCATAGGGCATGTCATAAAACAGACGCGATCTCTGCCAGTTTAAGATGTGATGGTGGGAACATAAATCAGTGGACTGTGACAGTGCAACTTCCCATCAGATTTGGGCTCAAACCCAGATAGTTTCAATAATAGCCAGCATTTAGACAAAAATAAAAAGATGATTGAAGAGGATGGGAAACAGAGATTAAGGCCTTAGCCTGCTGTCCTTATTCAGGCAACACATCAATTGAAATTGAGGGAATTTGCCCTGCAGCATCAGGGGGCCCTTATTATGAGATACATGGGCATCTGGGACCCTCCTTGACGTTAAAGAAGTAGTTCCTGAGATAAGCAGTTCCCTAACTCTAGCAAACACACAATGAGTTAAGGTAAATGTTCTACTCTGGATAGAAGTGAGAGCTGGAAGGAATATACAATCCTAGAAACACTCGCTTGAGAAGCTGAACAGAATTTAGCTACAATAAGACTGAAACAGTCACACTAACTTCTAATGTCTCCTTAACTTCCACGGGCAGAGATCTTCTTTTTGTACTGAGCGATTCCAGACTTTTTGTGATTGTCCATCAGTTTACCCAATACAGGGGAAGCGTCTCCCAGGAATGTTGGAGCACCTAGTCATCTCCAAACACTTTCATTGGCTCCTGGATGTCACTTCCTTTTTTTTTTTTCCTTCCTGAGTTAGCTTTTTTGCCCACTACCACTCTAAAACTTCTCAGAGCGCTGCTGGTCTCCCAGTTGGAAGCCACAGAGAACAGCTGCCCCCAGTGGTCCAATTTGGAACCACACTTCCCATTTCAACTTTCCTTTCAACAAAAGAATCAATTTAACAGTTTTGAACATGCATTTAGGATATGAATATTAGTGCAATGTGTATCAATTTAGACCAATACCTTAACTATGACCTTATTCTTCTATGGCCCTACATAGGCTTACTTTGTTTTTGCAAGTTATTGAATATACTCATGTCTGGCTGACTTCAGTGGGTGTTGAGTGAGCTTTACACATCATCACACGGTGCTCATCTTCTAGTAATACCTGGTGCATGTTTTGCTTCATATAAAGCAATTCCATTATGCTAAATAAGATGGTGTCTTAAAAATATTTCTAGCACAACAAAACAAATTGCTAGATCAGCAGAAGAACACATACTTTTTCAGTCAGTTGAATGCATAATTTATTTTACGTACTCTTATTTTTTGCAAAAGGTCTCATCATGATCCTCGACCACTTGGGTTTATAGGAAAATGTTTGCTTTGTACTGAAAAGCTGTAACATCATTTTAAAATATTTATGACAGCAGAATTATCTCATACAATTTGTTTATATGCTTTTGTGGTCAGTCTATTGTCATCACAGGATCATAAAATGTTAAGGGCCATTTTTTCACATTTAGAAATAAACTAATGCTTAAAATTAAGAAAAGATTTCATACTTATAAATACTTGTATTAAACTGTGGATTAATTTTCTCCATTATATATTACAATGAAATACAGTATAAAAAATTAGGGAACAATGCAAACCATACCTATCTAAAGCCCTGATCAGGCAAAGACTTACTCAAATATTTATTAAGGTGAGTAATCCCATTGAGTTCATGGGAGTAAAGTTAAGCATGTATGCAGGGCCGGCTTTAGCAAGTGCAGGGTCCGATTCATGGGGCTTGTACTCACCGGGTGGCACTCCGAATCTTCAGTGGCACTTCGGATTGCCGCGCTCCAGCCGGGGTTGCGGGGCCACAGGGTTGCTGGGCTCGGGCCGGCGCTCTGACCGGGAAGCGGCGCCGCGGGACTTGCAAGGCTCGGGCCGGCGCTCTGGCCGGGGGAGCAGGGCCGCGGGGCTTGCTGCACTCCGGCCGGGGGAGAGGCGACGTGGAGCTTGCAGGGCTCGGGCCGGTGCTCTGGCCGGGGGAGCAGGGCCGCGGGGCTTGCTGCACTCCGGCCAGGGGAGTGGGGCCGCAGGGCTTGCCGTGCTCCGGCTGGGGGAGCGGGACCCTCTTAGGCGCGGGGCCCAATTCTGGGGAATTAGCGGAATCGGCCTTAAGCTGGCCCTGCAGGTCTGTAAGTGTTTGTGAGATCAGATTCAGGGCCAAATGATAGTGAAGTGAAGCATGTGCACAAATGATTGCAGGACTGGGGGCTAAGTGAGGTAACGTCACACAATTCATAGAGAACGGTTGCATGATGAGCTGGATGAGCAAGAATCTGAAACAGGTGATGAAGAGAAAGCAGGAAGCCTAGAAGGGATGGAAGATGGGAAGGATCAGAAAGGAAAGCTGCTCTCTTGGAGGTCAGAAAGTGTAGGGATAAAGTGAAAACTGCCAAAAAGCCAAGCAGAGTTGGATGTTGCAAAGGAAATTAAAACTAATAGTAAGGGTAATGAAGAGTGTAGGGGTAGTGGCAGGGTGGCTAAAGGGAATGAGGATATGGAAGTAGAAATTACCACATCTGAGGTGAAAGTCAAACTCAAATGGGACCCAATCAGAGGGGTCCAGATAATCTCCACCCAAGAATATTAAAGGAACTGGCACATGGAATTGCAAGCCCAATAGCAAGGATTTTAAATGACTCGGGGTCATACCCTATGACTGGAGAATTGCTAATATAGTAGTGCCTATTTTTAAGGAGGAGAAAAAGTGATCCAAGAAACTGCAGGCTTGCTAGTTTGACCTCAATTGTATGCAAGGTCTTGGAACAAATTTTGAAAGGGAAAGTAGTTAAATACTTACAGCAAATGGTAATTGGGATAAAATACAACATGGTTTTACAAAAGGTAAATGTGCTAGACCAACCTGATCTCCTTCTTTGAGAAGATACCTGATTTTTCAGACAAAGGAAATGCAGAAGATCTAATCTACCTGGATTTCAGTAAGGCATTTGATATAGTTCCACATGGGAAATTATTAGTTAAATTGGAGAAGATGGGGATTAATTCAAGAATTGAAACATGGATAAGGAACTGAGTAAAGAGGAGACTACAACTGGTCATACTGAAAGCTGAACTGTCAGGCTGGAGGAAGTTTATTAGTGGAGTTCCTCAGGGATTGGTCTTGGGACCAATCTTATTTAACATTTTTATTAATGATCATGGCACAAAAGAATAATAAAGCAAATTTGGGAGATATTACCAATACGGAGAAGGACTGGAATATAATAAAAGAAGATCTGAATGACCTTGAAATCTGGAATAATAGAAATAGGACGCAATTTAATAGTGCAAAGTGCAAGATCATGTACTTAGGGACTAATAACAAGAATTTTTGCTATAAATTGGGGGATTATCAGTTGTAACTAATAGAAGAGGAGAAAGACCTGGGTGTATTTGTTGATCACAGGATGACTATGAGCTACCAATGTGATGTGGCCATGAAAAAGGCTAATGCAGTACTAGGATACAGTCAATCTAGTCTATTTAAAAAGAAATTACAAGTTGTTTCAGGTGACCTGTCCCTTAGTCTTCCTACCATGTGTTCCTATCTTTAAAATGTTTCTCTTTCTTCCGTTGATGTGAAACACGCACACAAAGTTTAAATATTATTTTTGTTCACAATATCCCTTTAACATCTTGGTGGGTCAGGTTAACATCTGTACAATGGGTGTAATAATCATAGCAAGTCAAAACATTTTGTAAAAACATTATTTTGACAAAAATGGCTTTTTGATCAAAATGAAAATTTGAAAATTAGTAAAAAATTTCCAGTTTTTCAACCAAACCTGGTAACATTTCTTTTCTGATAAACATTTTTAATTTGGTAAAAATAATCATTTTTGGTTTGGTTTTAGCCTCAAAATTTTGAAGTTTGGTTTTGAAAAATCAAAAATGTTTCTAAACCAAACATTTTTAACTAAAAAGAAAATATTTTACTGATAATGTTTTTCAAAATCCCCCCCCCACCAGTTTCCCCCCCTGTGGTTGAAAACAAAACCATGGGAAATTGTGAAAACAATTATTTAAAATTTTTTGCCATGAAAACAAATTAGTATTTTTTAACTACCTCTGGTAATAAAACTTAATCATTAACATCTCTAAAACATTATTAGATCCTTGGATGAAATTTTAAGTATAAATTAAAAAGTAGAACAGGAGTACTTGTGGCACCTTAGAGACTAACAAATTTATTAGAGCATAAGCTTTCGTGGACTACAGCCCACTTCTTCGGATGCATAACTCTGAAACCTAAGTATAAATTATTATTTAGTTATAGTGCAATTTCTTAAAGAAGTTGGTTTTGTACTCTTATACTCATTCAGATAGAAGGTCTTCCTGAATGTTTATTTAGACACTTTATAAAGGTTCAGGAGGTAAGAGGAGAGCAAAACTTGTTAATATTTTGACTAAGGTTTTTCTCAGAACATCGCAGAGCTATAAAAAAACCAATGCAATTGATAGCCAGCCAATGTGATCATAGAGACAGCTTTCTGAAACAAACATACTCTTCTTCTGTGGAAGGTAGTTAGTAAATTACCTAACAAGTAAATTATTCTCATCTCATACATCAATGACATGGGCAAATAAAATAAAAAAATAAAATAAAATAAGTTTTCTGGCAAATATACAATTCAAAACTCCAACCAGAATAAATATCAAAAGGTATGGCCTGATGTATTTAAAAATAAGACAGAAGACATTGTGGACATCTCAAAACATGAACTCCAGTACTGAAAGTGAGATCAAATTCTTTCATAAGTTAATAAAGCAGAAAGATTGCCAAACAATAAGGTGGATCAAAAGGTCCAAAGACTAGTAATATACTCTAGTGATTCTCAAATGCTCAGTGAAAATATCATTACATAGCAAGCTGAAAAGACATCCCCCTGGTGCAAAAATGAAAATCTCTGATATTTAACTATTTCCTTCATTTCACAGTTAGATGGAATGCAGCTTCTATTAAAAGTTTCTTGGCTGCACAGGATTCTTTCATGTAGAAACAAAGAGAAGGAGAGACCATAGTCTAATAGATACTCATTCTCAGTGAAGCTTAGTAGAGGTTGGGGTTTCTCCTTATTCATATCTGACTTTTAGAAATGAATGAATGAAGTATCTGCCAGCACCTCAGGTATAATGGCATAGATCATAAAAATCTACCAAAACTCATACCATGTTTTTTGTGCCCACGCCTCCAATAAATCTTAATCCACCTCTGACACAAACAAACAAGCGTGTTACCCCATCTGATCCCTCAGACTAGGGTCACAGGCAGGGCCGGCTCTGGCTTTTTGGCCGCCCCAAGCAAAAAAAAAAAAAAAAACGGGGCGGCCAGAATGGCAAAGCAAAAAACAAAACAAAAAAAACTGCGGTGCGGCCGGAGCGCGGGTGCAGGGGGACCGGCTGGAGGGGTGGGAGGGGGAGGGAGCGGGCGCAGGGCCGGCTCCAGGGGTTTGGCCGCCCCAAGCAGCCAAAACCAAAAAAAAAAAAAAAAGTCGCGACCGCGATCTAAAAAAAGCCGCGATCGCGATCTGCGTCGGCAATTCGGCGGGAGGTCCTTCACTCCCAGGCGGAGTGAGGGACCGTCTGCCGAATTGCCGCCGAATACCTGGAACTGCCGCCCCTGTCCGGAACGGCCGCCCCAAGCACCAGCTTGCTTGAGAAGCTGGTGCCTGGAGCCGGCCCTGAGCGGGCGGGAGAGAGAGAGAAGGGGGCGGCCAGGGCTACAGCAGGGGCGCTGGTGCGCGGCCCCTCCCGCTGAGCCGCCTCCTGCTGCCTGCCGCGAGGGCTCCGCTCTGGTCGGCGGGGAGGGAAGGAAGAGAACTGCCCTGCAGGGCACTCTCGTTCTCCACGACACCGCCCCCTACAGGGCAGCCGGAGCGGAACAAGAACAAGAACAAAAACAAACAAACAAACAAACAAAAAAGTGGCTGTGCCGCCCTAGGATTGGGCAGAATGCCACCTCGAACAATCTGCCGTCCCAAGCACCAGCTTGCTCAGCTGGTGCCTGGAGCCAGCCCTGGTCACAGGTATCACAGCAGCAATAGGTCTTGAGGAGGGATTTGCAGGAGCAGAGAGTAGCACCTTCCAGCTTTCTGTACTGATTTCAGGAATAGGCTTCTGTGAGCTCAGTGGCTCAACACCTGGGTGTCAAGGTCATTTGCTGCTCCTCCTTCAGATTTGTCCTCACCACTTCCTTTTACTGTGATGCCTACAAGGCGTCAGCATCTTCGTTTATACTCATTTATTTAAGGGCTGAATTGTGGCCCAACCCTCGTAGGGTTCCCTTTCATGGCCTCCCTGCATCTCCACTGCAGGCATGGAGCGGTAATCTGGGGCTGCACACCTAGTACTCCCATGCAGCTGAACAGGGATTGCTAACGCAGGATAGGGAATGGGCACAGCATTGAATCACCGCCTCCACTAGGCTGGCCAGCATAACTGAACCAGTGCAAGGGTTAGTAGCCTGGTACTGCTAGGGCCTAGCGTTAATTACTAATTCTAGGGAGCAAGGGGAGAACAGGGAAGGAATTGTGCCTCTGTGGGTACTTCCTGGGCTCCTGCTGGGGCTATGAGCTACCCTTTTACATAGGCTTGTGCCTAAAAACATAACCCTTATGTATTTCTATTAAAAAACTCCTATGCTTTTTAATGGTAAGTTATGCACTGACATTGTGCACACTTCCATTGTGAGCTGGTTATTGTTACCCTTGTCCTCCCTTGTCTCCTCCTCATCTATTTGTCACACCTGTTTAATCTTTTTTTAAATTACACTCTAAGAGCTTAGAGACATCAACTATTTTTACCTTTGTGTTTCTGCAATGCCTGGAATATTGGGGGCCTGATCATAATTTAGGCTCTGAAATACAAACACAATAAAAATGATAAATAAATAAATACCAATCAAATATTACCATATCACACCCATCATGTTAGGTTCAAGCCATGAAATTCAGATCTGGAGCCAAATCTCCCCACAGTTCAGTCATATTTAGGTCAGAGTTTGTGGTTACAATTCATCTTTATTAGGAACTATTTTTTAAATACTGATATGAGAGAGAGAGAGGCCCTGAACCAAAACCCTTGATCCAAACAGCCCTGAACTTTGGGGATGGAGATATCCCATCTCCTAGAAGTGGAAGGGACCTTGAAAGGTCATTGAATCCAGCCCCCTGGCTTCACTAGCAGGACCAATGTTTTTGATTTTGCCCCAGATCCCTAAGTGGCCCACTTAAGGATTGAACTCACAACCCTGGGTTTAGCAGGCCAATGCTCAAACCACTGAGCTATCTCTCTCCCTGATGTTTGGATCTGGAGCTGAACTTCATGACTCAGGCCCATTTCCAACTGAATTAGACACAAATTGACTCCCCTGTGCAGGCATGTGGTCCAAATTACAATGTAGCCCTGAATACTTCTGCTGCTCTGAGCCTTCACATTTGCTTCTACCATCGTCACTAATATATTATTATGAGATTATTGGGACCTTTCTGTATAGAGGTGGTGTGGCTGTATTGGTTCTGATGTATGAAGCAGCTTGAATTTCATGGGGGCTTGATAATGAGTTTCTTGACACATTTTAAGTCTGGATTAAAAATGAGTTCAGTGAGTGAATGACAGATTGTTTGAGTTTTGTTTGGAGGCTTTTTATTCACTCTTTATTGTGAGCCTAACAGACTAATGAGCTTGAGAACTAAAAGCTTGTGAACCCAGAGGGACTTGTTTGCTAGGTCTTGGCTTGTGATATAGAGCCAGCTGTAGATCTCACATATAAATCTCCATGAATCCAGTTTTAAAAACACATATCTTTGATTGTTCCCCCTTGAACAAGTAATAATAAACTGAGATGAATGTGTCTATTTACAGACGCCTACATCTGTAAAATAAAAAAGAGTTGTCTCTACTGTGCCAAGAAAGCAAATTCTGCTTTGTGAGAGACTGCTGTTTCAAGCAGAGTCTGATCATGAAAAAAATCTGACTTTGTTACAAAAGTCAATTAAAGTTACAGGTGCATCTTGGAGAAAGAGCTTGTGATAATTACAGGCGAGACAGTGGAATAATTGTTTTTCTCCATATTTTGTCCTGGTGGCTGATAGCAGATTAATCACTGCCCACTGCCTCTTCCTCTGCAAAGTTTTAGTCACATAAATTGCTGAGTAGCCAGTTGCTATCGCATTAAATATAGTCAGTAACTCCTGTTTGTACTTTGAAGATGATAGAGACAGTCCTGTTTAACCATTGACTTTTAAACTCTGATCAAGATGGACATGGTTGAGAGGTAAATTTCTTCATCATATATTTTCACTGTAGGTAAATATGATGAAAAATGCAACGCACTGATTTGTACTCTGACTTTCACTTCTTCATAGTTTTGGTTTCAATATAATGCCAAGATTTAGTGCAAATACCACATGCAATCCTTAGAGAATGTGAAATATAAAGCAATGTTTGAAGTATTTGCAAAGGATTGGAGATATCTAATGTCAAATTAAACACAGATAGTCTTTTTCTTTTTAAACACAACGAGGAACACGGCTAAGGATTAGAGTCTATAACCCTTAGTCTTATGGAATCATACTGAACTCATGCATGTGATCTCACTGAAGTCAGTGGAACTTCTTGAATGAGTAGGAATTATCTAGTGAGAGCGAGAATTCCAAAATCAGGCCTTAAAAAAAGATCGTGGTATAAGTTTTGGAACTATATCTTAAATGAAAAACACCACATGAGTAAAGACACATTTCTTTACAGTTCAACCATTAAAAAGTAAATATAATTGATATGAACTCTTTCTGATCTTTTGGTGTTCTCCGTGTGTATGCTCTATGTCCTAATTCTTGCCTGCAATTTGATATGCACTATCAATTCTATCATATTTTGGGATCTTATTGATAAATCAAACAGAATGCTGGGAACTGCAAAGTATCTACCTATGGAATTTATTCTCTATCTGATAGTACATGATCTCAGGCTAGATTCAGAGCTCTTGAAAATGTGCCATGTGAGGCAAAGACCTGGATTACAGGAAGCACCCTTTCACTTTGTTAGCCATCTATTCTTTGCTTATCTTTAATAGCAGATAAATGGATTTTAACTTTACAACATGGACATCTGAATCCTCATAGAACATGAATCCAGGACAATGAGATCAGACATCAACAAGATGTGTACATGAGACTGCTCAGACAACCTGATGCAGCTGATGCAGCATTAGAGACAAACTGGGCTTTGAAAAAAAATCAGTTTCCAATCCAATGATGCACATTTTCAAGTTTTGCCAGGAGTCAGAAGGTTGAGAGATGTCATGATACAGAAGACTGGCCACCGGCCTAGAAGCTGCTGAGTTCCAACCGAGCTCCAGTGTTGCCTGGCAGCATGGCCTTTGGTAAGTCGCTTAGGCCTTACACGACACAGTTTTGTCAACAAAAGTCAGCTTTCGTCGACAAAACAGTGGAGGTGTACACACTGAAATGCTCCTCCTTCCGACGCGACTCCCCTGCTATGCTGACATAATAAAGCGATCTCGATAAGAGACGTAGGACTTATGTCGGTGTAGTTAGGGCAACACAGTGTCTGTGTAAACATCGCATTCCTTACATCAGCTGTTGGCGGTCATTCTGGAGCTGGAGCCATGAAATGGACAAGAAGGCCAGCTCCCGGCTCCCCAGCCAGTCTGCTGCTGGGTCTCCACTCCAAGCTGGGCTGCCACCCAGCCTGCCAGCTTGGGATGCCGCCCAGCTCCCCACTGGAAGCCCTGCAGCCTCCCAGGGTCCCGGCTCCCCACTGAGAACATGGCAGCTGACCGGACTCTGAGTGTGGATCTCCCTGCTGGAGGCAAGAAGCTCCCACTGGCTGACCCCCCCCACCCATCTACCAGCAGAGAGCTGCACCGAGCTGAGAGCCCTGGCTCTCAGTCCCTGACACTGCCCCTCTTCAGTTGGTGGAAGGGCTCCTGGTGGGGATGCACACCACTGATGGAAGAAGGGTGGTGTGGACATCAGCCACCCCAGTAATTAATTGACAGATCACAGCATTGGCTGTTGCTTGGGCTCTCTCCGGTTGGGTAGAAATGTACGTGAGAATAAGTTAAAATTTATAATCCAAACAAGACTGTTTCCTTGTAACTGAATTTGTGGTCACTGTATTCGTTCTTTGGGTGTGTCACACTGGGTCAGGAGTGGCTCATGACTGTGAGTGCCTACCAAAGGGCAAACTGTCAAAAACATTGCATACACCCCAAACTGGTGATAAGTTTTATAATTAGATTTCACCAAGCCAGTGACAAATGTGAACTCCTGGATCATTATATCAGTCTCACCATGGAATCACAGACAATCCCCTTAGACTCTCCAGTCTATCTTGCCAGCCAGGCAAGCTAGACTTAGTAAAAAATGGTCACTTACAACAAAAATCATACAATATTCTAGTTTCTTCTAGTCCCAAGAGACCAGTCACTTAACCCAAATCAATTTGTACCCTATATCTTACATCAAAGACGATGCCAAGCCTGTAATAAACTATCTAAAGGTTTATTAACTAGGAAAAGAAATGAGAATTATTTACAGGTTAAAGTAAGTAAACATATAATAAATGAATTGCAATCTAAATCCTAAAAGTGACAGAGTTGTAGTGATCTGTCAATTCAAAGTGTCTTTCAGGGCAGATTCTGGATATAACCCCTGGAGAACTCTGGCTTCAGTTTAGTGTCTCTGGTCCGTGAGAGTTCAAATAGCAAAGAGATGGAAAATTTTATTATGTTTTTGTTTTATTTCCTTTATTCCTCTCCAAATCCATAGGATACGCTTCCTTGCACATAGCATTTCTAACATGCAATATGGCCATTAAATAATCCTTTGTACTGCAATGTTCCTTGATGGCCCATCTGATTTTGATGGGCAGAGGGAAAACACTCTTCCCATCCGAGTTCACAAGTTTAGAACAAAAGTTTTCAAAGTTATAAAGCAAAACTGACATATTTCCTTATATCATGGAATACAGACATTACAAATGAGATTAATGCACGCAACAACTTACAAACATTCTATAGAGTGAAACACTAAATACATTCTTATAAGACTAAAACCTATTTTGAGCAACACTAACACAAGTGCAATGGTCTGGGCTCCTGCTATGAATTTGTCAGTTCTTAGCTAACATCTGAGGCCTTAGCAAAAGCTGACACTTGACCTGCCAGCATCACAGTGTGCTCCTAAGAGTCTCCCAATCTAAGAGAACTGTAAAGGGTAATTTTCATCCTATTGATTTGGAAACTGTAGCAACAGGAGTTGAACCCATTGTTGGTTAACACAGAATCATTAAATCAGTTCAAATAAAGAAAGGCTACACCTTCATGCAGACCAACTGCAGACAACTTTCTCCTCAGCAACACAACTCGGGAAGAAACAGTGATAACAGTGAGTGACTGTTTATGTGCTCCTCCTCAAAAACTGCAGAGCTCCCAAGGAGTGAGACAGTGCCCTGGAGAAGGCACTCCTTGCCTCCATGTCCCAAGGAGGAGTGCCACCTGTGTTAAGTTGCCTCTAGTTGCATAAAAGCAAAGGAGGTGATCTGGGCCCATGTGAGTTCAGTGTGCATTGATCAAGGATGAATTTAATCCACAGAACGTCAGACTACATTTTAATAGGTGCAGATTGCTTTTTAGAAGCATAAAAGCATTAGCATTATTATATTTTAATTCCATTCTGTCCTTTAACCTTCACATAGGCTCTTTATATATTTGTAGTTTATAAATATTTCCAGGACATTAGAACCGGTCTTTAAATGTTCTCTCTGAGGATTCTGGGAGGGGAATGTAACAAAGATTCCAAATTCATAAATAAGATAACGAGAAGAGCTGCTATTCACTCCAAAACCATGACTGAGGACTGTGAAGCTACACAAGTGCATTCATCAGGGAAAACAAACCACTGAACACAAAAAGCATAGTGCTCAGCTGCAGTTCTGCTTAGAAGAGCAGACCTACTCTTCACCTGTTCATTATAATGACATTTTCAGTGTAGGCTGACTCTCTGCCATTGATCTTTGTTAAAACAGCTGCATTGCCCTTACTGGAGTTTTCAGACATTTATAGGGTGAAGAAACACGCTGGTGAAAAGCTGCTAAAACTTTGTAGATTTTTAGAGTCGCAGTTAGTTAAGTTACATCAGAATCTGTAGAACTCTAAAAGCAGCACCTTTTACTTAACTTTCTTTTACTGACCTAGGGACAATGGGGTTGGCCATGTTTGAAAACGACATTAAACAAAGCCTCTTTAGCTACTCAGGGTTAGCCCAGAACTGCAAGACACTGTTAATACATCTTAAATAATCAGCCTGGAGGTGCAAGCAAAAAATTCCCTTTTCTGAGGTTTGCTATGCATTTTTTTATTTGAATGAGAGACTTCATTTTTTGCTTAGTTTGCAGTTTTGCTATAGCTCTTGGTCAAGACTCCTATAATTATGCCCATATATATTTCAATGCAGAACTCCTCCTGCCTCCCCCGTTAACATAAACACAAAAATACTTGTCTTTATCTTTATGCGCAAGGAGCCTCTACTCGCCCTCTAAATAAGCAAAAGGGCAAGATCCCTCCCCATCACTCAAGAGAATGTTAGGAGTGAACCTAGTTCTATGATGGCTGAGGCATCATTTTCCATAAGGTTGTGCTAAGCCATCTTTGATGGATACAGTGAACCCCTCAGCTGGCTGGTGTGCATTCTGCAGTGGATCAAATGAGGCCAAATGTAAAGATATACATCTAGGAACAAAGACTGTAGGCCATACTTCAATGGTGGGGATCTCTATCCTAGGAAGCAGTGACTCTGAAAAAGACTAGGGGTTCATGGGTGATCAATGGCTCAATGTCTAGTTGGCAGCCCGTATCAAACGGAGTGCCCAGGGGTTGGTTCTGGGGCCGGTTTTGTTCAACATCTTCATTAATGGTCTGGATGATGGGATGGATTGCACTCTCAGCAAGTTTGCAGATGACACTAAGCTGGGGGGAGAGGCAGACACGCTAGAGGGTAGGGATAGGGTCCAGAGCGACCTAGACAAATTGAAGGATTGGGCCAAAAGAAATCTGATGAGGTTCAACAAGGACAAGCGCGGGTCCTGCATTTAGGATTGAAGAATCCCATGCACTGCTACAGGCTGGGGACCGACTGGCTAAGCGGCAGTTCTGCAGAAAAGGACATGGGGATTATAGTGGATGAGAAGCTGGATATGAGTCAACAGTCTGCCCTTGTTGCCAAGAAGGCTAATGGCATATTGGGCTGCATTAGTAGGAGCATTGCCAGCAGATCGAGGGAAGTGATTATTCCCCTCTATTTGGCACTGGTGAGGCCACATCTGGAGAATTGCATCCAGTTTTGGGCCCCCCACTACAGAAAGGATGTGGACAAATTGGAGACAGTGTAGAAGAGAAGAGTGGGGGGGATTTGATAGAAGCCTTCAACTACCAGAAGGGGGTTTCCAAAGAGGATAGAGCTAGGATGTTCTCAGTGGTGGCAGATGACAGAACAAAAAGCTATGGTCTAAAGTTGCAGTGGGGGAGGTCTAGGTTGGATATTAGGAAAAACTATTTAACTAGGAGGGTGGTGAAGCACTGGAATGGGTTACCTAGGGAGGTGGTGGAATCTCCATCCTTAGAGGTTTTTAAGACCTGGCTTGACAAATTTCAAGCTTACACAGAGCTCTTCTTCAGGTCTGGGCTTGTTTAGCATAAGTAGTTAACACACATTTCAAGGGACCATTCACGGTGAAGTGGTTTAACACCTTCAGTCTTAGGGGGGAAAGAAAGGTGGTGGAAGACACCTGGATGTGGGGGGTTATTAGTGAGTTATAGCCATAAATCCAGTGTCTCTATTCAGTCTATGATTTTTAGTTATGAATGAAAGGTCCCAGGCTCATCTTTTGAAAGTATTGTGCTGGTTTCCTTTGAGGATTAGGGGTGTTAACCAGCAATTTCACCTTGAATGGTCCCTTGAAATATGCGTCAACTACTTATGCTAAACCAGGGGTTGGCAACGTTTGGCACACGGCTCACCAGGGTAAGCACCCTAGCGGGCCAGGTCAGTTTATTTACCTGCTGACGCGACAGGTTCGGCCGATCGCGGCCCCCACTGGCCGCGGTTCACCGTCCCGGGCCAACGGGGGCGGCGGGAAGC